>NW_017671935.1:229957-233847 GCF_001879085.1 Nicotiana attenuata | reverse complement strand
GATCCTCCGAGCAGGGTATTGTTGGCTTACCATGGAACGAGATTGCATCAGTTTCGTGCGCAAATGTCATCAATGTCAGATACATGGAGATTTGATTCATTCTCCTCCCTCGGAATTGCATACAATGTCGGCACCATGGCCCTCCGTTGCCTGGGGAATGGATGTTATTGGACCGATTGAGCCAGCAGCATCAAATGGACATAGATTCATTTTGGTAGCTATTGATTATTTCACTAAATGGGTGGAGGCAAAAACCTTCAAATCTGTGACTAAGAAGGCAGTTGTCGATTTCGTGCATTCAAATATCATATGCCGGTTTGGGGTCCCAAAGGTAATCATCACAGATAATGGTGCAAATCTCAATAGTCATTTGATGGCCGAGACATGTCAGCAGTTTAAGATCATGCACCGCAATTCCACTCCATATCGTCCTAAGGCAAATGGAGCAGTTGAAGCAGCTAACAAGAATATCAAGAAAATACTTCGGAAAATGGTCGAAGGGTCAAGGCAATGGCATGAAAAACTACCTTTTGCATTGTTGGGTTATCGCACTACTGTCCGCACTTCAGTAGGAGCGACTCCCTATTCCTTGGTGTACGGAACCGAAGCAGTAATACCGGCAGAAGTCGAAATCCCGTCCCTCCGAATCACTGCTGAGGCAGAAATTGATGATGATGAATGGGTCAAAACCCGCTTGGAACAATTGAGTCTGATTGACGAGAAACGACTGGCAGCGGTATGTCAGGGTCAGTTATATCAACAAAGAATGGCAAGAGCATATAACAAGAAGGTGCGTCGGCGTAAGTTTGAAGTAGGGCAGTTGGTGCTGAGACGTATCTTACCCCATTGGGCTGAGGCAAAAGGAAAGTTCGCCCCAAACTGGCAAGGGCCATTTGTTGTAACCAGAGTGTTGTCCAATGGTGCATTATATTTGACAGACGTGGAAGGAAAATGTGTAGAAATGGCTATCAATTCTGATGCAGTCAAGAGATACTATGTATGATTTCTTTGTCTTTGTGTACTTGATTGTATTCGACATATTTTGAGATTGAAATGACGAAGGCATTTTGTTCTGCTATCTAAACACTTTATCCCTCGTTACCCCTTTGAGCCTTAAATACTTTCTTGCATACCCCTCTTTCGGAATCAATAATCAAGCTCGTAAGGCCGAGCAGGGAAAGAAAATGGAGACATAACAATAAAGAAAAAGAAAAGAAAAAAAAAAGAGAAAGAAAAAGAAAAGAGAAAGAAAAGAAAAGAACAGTGAATGAAACAGGAAATAAGAAAAAAGAAAGAAAGAAAGAAAGAAAAGAACGTAAAAGGAAAGAAAACAAAAGTGGAAGAAAAGGAAAGATCGCAATGATAAACGTAGTTTTCTGAACTACGTTTGACTTGATCCCGAAAGGGTACGTAGGCAGCCTCACTGAGGTTCAGTCATAACAAAAGAAAATCCAAATAATCCCCGGGAAGGAAACTGGGGCAGAAGTTATGGTTGTTGCATGATGCCGAAAGTTGTAATATTAGACCCACGTTTGAATTATTTTGAGCTTCTATACCTTTCTTTCTAAACCCATCCAAAAGCCACAGTACGGACCAAAGAAAGACCTTCCGATCAATCTTAACAAATGTCAATACAAGCAGGTAAAAGTGATTTTGTTGGGGACAACACTCTGGTGCCAGAAGGAAAAAGATGAAATGAGAGAGTCTTACTGGTGAAAACCCTCACGGGCACCGTAAGGCGAAGTGAGTTTGAGATATATTAAAAATGAGAGAGTCTTATTGGTGAAAACCCTCACGGGCACCGTAAGGCGAACATGAGTTTTCAGATGTGCAAATAAGGGTTTGTGGTTGAAAGATGTTTGAAACATGGTGAAAGAAGCAAGGTTTGGGTTCTGTCAAAAGTTGGGCGTAAAAGTATGAGGCAACAAATGTGGTAAGTAACAATTGATTTGTTGGACAGACTAGGCTGGGATCCGAAATGCATGGCACGATCAATGGAATCAGCCTTTCCACTCAGATAAGTCTTGTCCTTTTCTCTCCATTACCGCTCATTCATTTTCAGAGTTTTTCCATCCTCAACATCTTCGAGGTCATTGCATTTCATTCTCTTAAAATCTGTCTGTAAGACGTTTTAGTGTCAGCTGTTCAAAAACAAAAGAAGGATGTCAAAGCTAACTACCAGCTTCCCAGTTGGGTGGCACAACAAGTTGAGGACATGTCGAAAGGGAGTAAAACATGAAGGGTCAATAAAGTCAGGGGAATAATCAGACATTTGCAAGGAAGAGGCAAGGTTCACAGGAAAGGAATAGGAACACCAAACAGTAACATGAAGTAAACATGGGGGTCATCGAGATTTAAGGGTTGAAAGTCAACTGGAAATCGGGGCAAGTCAAAGCAAGTCCAGGAAGCAAGTCAGGGTGGATGTCAGAAGCGGGAGCATGGCCAACAAGAATGCCAGCAGCTAGTCACCATTTTACATTAACAAAGTTTTCTTTGATTGAAACAGGGTCAGAAATCTTCTTTGGGGTTAATTTGTCGCAATCAGGCGCCCACCTGGAGAACAAGGGAATACTTTTCAAGTTTTAGCAATCAGGCGCCCACCTGGAGAACAAGGGAATACTTTTCAAGTTTTAGCAATCAGGCGCCCACCTGGAGAACAAGGGAATACTTTTCAAGTTTTAGCAATCAGGCGCCCACCTGGAGAACAAGGGAATACTTTTCAAGTTTTAGCAATCAGGCGCCCACCTGGAGCACAAGGGAATACTTTTCAAGTTTTAGCAATCAGGCGCCCACCTGGAGAACAAGGGAATACTTTTCAAAGTTTTAGCAATCAGGCGCCCACCTGGAAAACAAGGGAATACTTTTCAAGTTTTAGCAATCAGGCGCCCACCTGGAGAACAAGGGAATACTTTTCAAGTTTTAGCAATCAGGCGCCCACCTGGAAAACAAGGGAATACTTTTCAAGTTTTAGCAATCAGGCGCCCACCTGGAGAACAAGGGAATACTTTTCAAGTTTTAGCAATCAGGCGCCCACCTGGAGAACAAGGGAATACATTTCAAGTTCAGCAATCAGGAGCCCGCCTGGAGAATGGAGGCACATATTGCAAATTGCAGCAGTCAAACATCACCCGGAGGAATGGTGAAACATATACAATCAATGCAAGGCAACAACGCAAGAATTCCAGTGGAAAGATACAAGTTCAAGGCAACACAAAGAGCGAGTTAGAAGACATAGATAGGACTTTTTGTAACTCATAGCTTAGTCCAGCTTCTTTTATTTTTATACGGTGTAATAAGGAGGTCAGCGAGCAGTAGCAGCAACAACAGCAGTGAAATCACAGCTCTTGGTAGTCCCAGCTACCAGACCTTCCCGAACTACACTGACCTGATTCCTGTTTAGCCCAGGATATGTAGGCAACTTCTGAAGCAGGGTGCGGTCAGGCTTTTTCAAAAATTGCTTCACACGGAATATACAGAAGGGCAAAAATCATTCATTTCTGCTCACTTGTCTTTGCACGAAAACTCTTCGTGTTTCCGGGCAAAGAGGGGCAGCTGTGAGCACGTGATTTTTGCCCTAAGTAATGGTTCCCAAAATTTCAAACAAAATAATTTTTTCTAGTATTTTATAAATTTTTGTGAATTTTGTGGCATTTTTGGTAAATTGTTGCATTTTATTTGTGCATTTTAATTCATGTAAAATACAAAAATATGCATTTATACTTAGGTTTTAATCTCATGGTTAGTATTAGTTAGGGATTATTTAGTTTTAGAACAACATTTAAAGAAAATTGCACGAAAATAGTTCTTTGCATCGTTAATTATTGCATTTATCTTTAAATAGAGTTTTAAATAATTTTGGGAGTTCAATAGTTTAATTAGGTTTTTGTTTT
>NW_017671935.1:224669-229661 GCF_001879085.1 Nicotiana attenuata | reverse complement strand
ACAACTCCTCTTCCTCGGTACCAACCCGTCCCCTGTAACGCCGGTGCCGGCCACCCTCCTCCGCCCTAGCCCCACCGTCCCTCCGCCGTCCGCCGCTGGCCGGAAATCGCCGCCGGCGGCGGCGATGCTCCGATGACCACCAAAAATACACCACTGACTCCCCTCGTCTTCCCCTGTCCAACCATGCCCTCAGCTCCCCTCGAATCATAGCCAATCTCGTCGAATATTCCATCGAAGTTTCCGGCCAAGTCGCAAACTCACCCAAACTGGCCCAAATTCGTACCAAATGTCCCTCATCCCTCCCTCATCATTAATCCCTAACCAAAATCTTTCGAATATTGCCAGAGCTTCTCGAATTTTAGATCTTAGACTGGCAGAACCCTAGCTCAGAAAATTTTGGGGATTTTGGACCGTAATTTCCCTAATCATGTGTGTTCTTTTGAAAACACACGATTAGGGATGTTACGTGTCAAGAATCCCGGAGGATTCAAACAAATGGCCGGTCAGAGTTCCCCATAGTCAGCCGAGTGCTCAAACTTAGTAAGTTCTGTTCGATGCTGTTCTGATTCTGTATGCTTGTTCAAATTTGTTTGATAATCTTTAACTCTTTAGGGCACTTTTGATTTCAATTTTTTCTTCAGTATTTGAGCCTTTACTGTTGTTATTGGTTAATAGTAATCAATTAGTTTAGTTTAGTTCAATTGCATTAGTAATTCCATGTTCAGGATCTAGCTTAAGTTTTGTTCTTCATGTCAATACCATTCCCAGTAGTCATATACGTTTAAGTGGTCTGATTTTAGGTTCAGTTAGTCGAATCCTAATTGTTTACTGCAATTTGATTTTAATTGTTTACTGCAAGTTGATTTTAATTGTTCTAGCCCTAGAAATAGATTGCTTGGTTGTAGTTAATGGACTGGTTTAACTTGGTCAGTAATATCAGGAGGTTCAAAGGGTAGTTTAGGCATGGGAAAAGGGCACTTTTATCAGATTTGGTAATTTTTAAAGGGGGGTAAGGATAGAATAGGGATTGTAACAAGTATAGAACCTTCTAGGATGGACTATAGTGTAGGTTCTAATAAACTTAAGGTAGTTGCTTGTGTAACAAGTCAGAAAATAAAGGGTAAACACTGAAATTAGAATAGGGACTAAGGGGTAAAGGGAAAAATCTGAAATTGGAACTAAGTTCACCTATAAATAGGCATTCATTTGCCTTGAGGAAGAAGTTTTTTCAGCCATCAAAAATCCCTTCTCTTCTCCGCAAGTTTCAGAAAATTGAAATCCAACTCCCATAGATCTCAGTTTTCTCAAAATTTCCAGGAAAACAATAGACAAAAAAAAATCAAAAAAAAATTATTACTGTTTCATTGATTTCTCTTTAGATCACCTCGATTCCAATCCTTAATCTAATTATCTAGCTCATTAAAAATCAGAAGTGATTTGCGCATGAGAGGGGCTTAGTTCTAGTTGATTATTGATTGCATACTGGTTGTGCTAAGTGCTGAGTTCATTTCTGGCTATTTGGTCCTATTCTGGGGTGGATCTGTGGATTCTGCTTGATTTTTCCAATTTGTCCTGAACTGTTGAACATTCTATGGGCTATTATACTCGTTTATTGCTTGTCGCTGGGTTTTAGCTTATTCCTGAACTGCTGCTGAAATTGTTACTGCTGCTGACTTCCTCCTTTTCTGTTTGATTCAAGTATTCAGGTACACATCTTGTACTCCCCAGGCATCTGAAGTGAAAATGAAGTGCTGATCATGCCTCTTTTATTGAACCCCTCTGTTTTAACTTATGATTGATTAGGACCCTATTGTTGCATGTAATCACTAAGGACTGTATAACTGGACTGAATATCTGGACTGTGTAATGGATTCTAATTCTGATTATGTTAATTCTGATATGATTGGACTGTCTCGATTTCTATTGTTACGTCAGTAGGACTGCCTATTGCAGTTGTTTGTATGATCAAGTGTGGTAGAGTAATGCAACATCATAGCCTGACAAGTCGAAGTTGGAATAGAATAATCACTTTAGTCCAATTATCTCGTATCTATTTCTGAAATTATTTGCAGCAAGCAGTGGATACAAGTGAACAACTTGAAATAGGTTTATTAGTGTTTTTCCATGAGAATTCGCTTAAGTTCCAGTACCAATAGTTGCTAACAGACATTAGCTTAAATAGTCACCAACAAACATGCATGAGATAAATAATGAGTTAAATGAAGTAAGTATAAAACCAGCAAAATAATTGCCTGATTTACTGATGCACTGGTATAATTCTCTAGTATACATATAAATTGCATTCTAATGTGATCCAGAGCTGCTCGATAAGCTGAACTGGACGGGCCATCTGGGCCTGTTCTCATTGGATGAAGCCCATGTCCAGGCAGCCTTTCCCGTTATCAAAAGCAGCACTAAAATGGCATTGGGCCAAAACTAAAGCCCAATTTTATCCAGAAAATTTACTGACCCTTGAACAATAACGCTGAAAGGTAAATTATTGTCGGCAAAGAATATAGAAAGGTTATAGCCACTTTAGGATTCCCTTTAAAATAAAGGATAGACGAGACGAGCCTCGCCAAATAAAACACACAAATTGTGGGGCCCTCATTAATTGCTTATATCAAAATATTTAGACTTCGGGATGTGCCATTTAGCGAATTTCATGGCTCCCCACACAGTTAATAAACGCATAGCTACTTTAGGCGCGCATTTTAAATAAAATCACCTTCCTAAACACGGGTGCACATTTATGTGACCCAAATCCAAATCTCAACAAAGTCGAAATGTGTTAACAATCACGGGTGCACTGGTGCGACGTGGTTTGAGGCGCATTTCCACGACGTTGCAATTCGTTTAAAAATCGAATGAATAAAATAAAAACGGTTTACTAATAAAAGCACATAAGCTAGAACATATTTCGAAATCAGATAAAATCAAATACAACAGTTGAGCGACCGTGCTAGAACCACGGAACCCGGGAATGCCTAACACCTTCTCCCGAGTTAACAGAATTCCTTACTCGGATTTCTGGTTCGCTGACTATTAACAGAGTCATAATTCCCTCGGTTCGGGATTCAACTGGTGACTTGGGGCACCCTTAATCTCCCAAGTGGCGACTCTGAAATCTTAATAATAAGTCCCGTTCCGATTGTCACTTCAAGGTGGAAATAACTCCCTTTATTATACCCTTCCGGGGTGTAGTGTGAAAAAGGAGGTGTGACACCCCCTGCCGGGAATAACATACTGAATCTCTTGATTATGCACTGAGTAGACCTCCCTTCAAGTCATTTCTTGCCTCGACACGTGGGAAACATCATACCATCATATCACTACTTCAGAATAGTCATTCATAAGCATTGCGGCAACTTGTGCCTAGCCTCAAAGCCCTCAAAATTACCGCTACTGGGCTGAAATAGTAAAATATTACTCCATCAGGCGACGACAATAATCTGATTAGCTACACCGGGAAAAACACTCCGTATCACATCTGCATTACCATTACGGTTCTTCAATTTTCGATTTACATCAAGCGCTTCGCGTCGCATAAGATTGAGTGGAAAGAAACAAAGGCATAAACCTCTCATGAAATCGAATCGCACGATAAGGAATCAAGAAGGGAAGTACTCCTAACAGTTCTGCAGCCTCCCGAGGATAAGTACAGACGTCTCCGTACCGATCCGCGGGACTCTACTAGACATGCTCATGACTCGTGAGACTGGCGGGAACCTAGTGCTCTGATACCATGTTGTCACGACCCAAAATCCACTAAGGGTCGTGGTGGCGCCGGACACCTCTGTCAGGCCAGCCTAACCAAATTATCAATTAAATCCTCTTTTAATACTTTTGAAAATGTCAGGTTTTTCCTCCCATTTTTTTCATAAAGAAAAGATCAATACTTGAATTCAAATTTAAATAATAACAATTAGTACACCTCTTTCGAAAACCATCCCTAGAACCCGGTGTCACAAGTGCATGAGCATCTACTGATAAGGATATAAAATACAATACAACATCCGTCCGGAATACAATGGACAGAAAGGAAATACAATTTACTAGAAAGGGACTTTAAAAGCTGCGGGCCGCCCTGCATACTGCAACTCACCTAGTCCCCGAATCGTCCGTGCTGCTATGTCCAGTAGGCCGCTAAAGTAACATATACCTGTGCAACAAAAATGCACAGAAGTGTAATATGAGTACGTAATCAACGTGTACTCAGTGAGTATCCCGCCTAATCCCGGAGGGGTACAGACGAGATGGCCAACTTCGACACTCACTAGAGGTCAATTAAAAATATTCTATAATTGCGAGGATAATCATGGATTTATATATAGAAGTTTCTAATTGTGAGGCCAGAAAACAGGTAAACACCTTCAATAATAAATCAAGGGCTCCCACGGTTTATTCTTTATTACCTTATCAGTTTATATCAAGCCACGAAGGGCCAATCCCACGTTTAAAATTCTTAAGCAACAGATAACACATGCGCAAATCACACCAAGGCGACGGCCCGCTCCAACAGGAATGTAAACTGTACACTGCCAAGGGTCGAGCGTCCCAAACTAATAGATACATCTATTTAATCTGCCGAGACGTTCGGCCCGTTCCATAAATAAACACATACCCTGCTCGCGAATCATGCATGCGACGCAGGTGCACATAAAATACATGCTCAAGTAATCAAATAAGAATTTATCGGAGCTATTTTATCAAATAAAAACCAAATCCTCTTTTAACAATTCAAGAAAATGAAGTTTAATCCTTTTGAAGTTCATTTACTAGTTCAACTTGATTTTAACAATTCAAATGTCAATAAGATTTCAAATATCCCAAGTATAGCATGCTTTTGGGTCCTAGACTACCCGGACAATAGCATAATAGTAGCTACGCACGGACTCTCGTCACCTCGTGCGTACGTAGCCCCCACAAATAGGAGCACATAACCAATTTAACTCACCTATGGGGTAAATTCCCCCTCACAAGATTAGAAAG
>NW_017671935.1:191758-222770 GCF_001879085.1 Nicotiana attenuata | reverse complement strand
TATATATATATATATATATAACACATAACGTTAGATATAATACTTAGTACTATATTTACTGAAATAAGAATTTTTATTTTATTTTTTTTATTTTTTTTTATTAGAATCTAAAATTTTATTTATTTTTTCTTTTTAAGTAGTCATTGGACTTTTTGCATTTGGTGCAATGCATCAAAGAATACTTTACTGCTCAAGGATGGTGTATCTTCCCAGCCAAATGACCTGAATCTTTTTTCAATACTAACATAAAAGACAATGTTAGTATGTTAGAGTAGTAAAAAGTAAAACAACTAAAAGACAGAAAAAGTACAGCAAATAAAAATAAAGTACAAAAAGTAAAGACAAAGTGCATTACTTTAAGAAGTGAAATATTTACTTCATGGGATTGCTTCTTCAATAGACAAAAACATATTCTACCCAGAAAGCTTCCCAGCAGTTGCTTTTAGACATGCAGGCAACATTTACTATCCCCAAAATACTTCCAACCAAGTACTAACCAAAAGCACTAACATTAAAGATAGCTATCAACATATTTACAATATTAACAAAGCAAAACATTAAAGATAGCTACCAACTATAGTACTATATATATTAAGCAGTGAAAGCATGAACTTTTTTTTTTCTTAAGATTCCTTCTTTTCCTCCCCCATACTTAAACGCTTTATCCTCCCGGATGAAGTCGCCTGCTTTAGATGAAGCTATTTTTCTCTTGTCGCTCCCCTCTCCTCACCATTCTCAACCAAATAATCCTCATCTTGTGGCTGTGCCATGCTCGATTCTCCAACCTCAATCACATGTGATGGTTCCATACTTGTTTGTCCTAACTGGACTACTTGAACTGATGTCCAACCATCCTCGTCATCTGAAGAATCATCTCCTTCCTCCATTGGTTTCTTCCCTTTTTCTTCTCCAAGTTTAGGCTTTTTTGTTGCTCTTGTTTCTGGATTAGGCTCCCTAATTCTTAGACCTCCAAATGCTGGTGTAAATATGGGAGAGGATATAGAAAAAACAGTAGTTAGATCTGGCAAATTAGAGAAGGTTTTGCTTCTATGGTCGGATACAACAGGGGCAGTAGGTGGTGGTGGATTCTCTCTATTCGGGAGAGGGGTTGGTTGCGAGTTTTCTATGCCCGCCATAGCTTCCAAATCTGCAAGTGTGTACCATCTCGGCATCGGGCAAGTAGATGGATCTACGAATTCAAATGGTGGAAAAGTTGTTGGCTCATTGTAATTCCATTGCCGAGCCATTCTTTGCGTAAAATTTGCTAGATCCCAAGACATGGTTGTACTATATATCATCTCCTGCATTATGATATTCTCCAGCCTATCCAATTTCTTCATCAACCTATCCACTACACCATCAATTTTAGCATTCACTTTTTCACTCATTCTTGCAAATTTTTCCTCCATGGAAACAAACTTTTCAGCCAATAATTCTCTGATTTCCCTCATTCCTCCTGGAAAAATAGGAGGTTGTCTCCTGTTTCTCAAAAGAAGCTCTTCTTCTCCTTCTCTTTTGTATGGGCCTTTAGTTTTGCAAGTTTCGACCACATTTTTTTGTCGATCTTTTTATTAGAAGGACTCAAAGTCTTTGGATTTACAATGATACCAGCTTCCTTGATCAATCTAGTTATGGTTGATGGAAACCATAAAGTTCCCACAGTGGGATCAAATCTACAGAACTTCATATGGATGTTGATGATGTTACCCACATTCAGTGGCATTCTTGAACAAATTACAAAAAGCAAAGCTAATCTGTTCAAGTATATATCAGTTCCATGGGTATTAGGAATCATTCTGCTACTTAAAAGGTAAGAAGAGGTCTAGCTTTGTACATAATATTTCGCCCTTTTAAACATATCTTAGCTGCATTTGTATCATACCCCCAAGTAGCTCCAAATGGACATAACAAATGCTCCAACTCATCTAGATTAGGATTGCTAATAAATGCTAAGGTTTGATTGTCATCCACTTGTGTGAGATGATATAAACGATTGATAGCTTGTGAAGAACAATTTAACAGTAGAAAATTGAGCATTTTCATTCATGTTTATGTAAAATTCTCTCACTAAGTCCAAGCAAAACTTTTCTAGTGGCTTAGAAAATTTACCCCATTGATAGAATTCTAGCACTTGAGACACATATTCATCCTCCTCCCCATCTTGAGGATCGAAAAATAGTCCTTTCTCATGAATGGGGTTTCTTTCAAGATTTTCTTGAATCCATGACTCTCCATCTTGAGATGTATCTATTCTTGGAGGAGTAGTACTGTTGGGAGGCATTTTAGTTAGACAAACTAAGTTTAGAGTTGAGGACAAAGAAGAGAGAACAGGGGAAAACAAGATGAGGCCGGAGATAGAATATTCTAGTTAAAAATTAACAAATTCCGGCAATGGTAAGTTTCATAAACTGGTCCCCCTTTAAGCTAATCAGATTTCAGCCTAGGGACTGTTGCAGCAGTAAATGAGATGATTTGAGAAAAAAATTACAGAGAACTTACAGCTGCGACATTAATTCCTTCTAATGCATCTTTGGCTTGTTGGCTCACTGATGGCCTTTAATTTCTCCGTCTCTTCAATTTTACCTTTTTTGCCTATTTACTGCTGCAACATTGATTGCTTTTGGTGCATTTAATGACCTGACAAAGGTAAGAAATCAGAAATAAGTATAGCAACTTTATATATGGAAATGAAACTAGACTCTAAAATAGACATGTAGTGTATAATAGCTTCATAACTAGAATCGGTACAAGTAGTATAACATTATATATATCTCATATTCCAACAAGATATAATAATGATATTAATATAGCATAACATATATATTAAAATTGTGTACATAGTTACATCACTACTATGTAGAAGTTTTATATTGACTCTATGAATTCGATTTTTTTTTCCGTTTTTTTTTTGGTTTTTTTTTTGTTTTTGCACAACTAATTCATGTGGCACAACTTTATAGACGTGAGTATCTTGCAATCTAGCAAAACAAGTGATTCTCAAATGAATAATTACAAAAGGTGGATTAGGTAATTAAAAATTTAACTATTATATGAATATATATACAAGTAGATATATGTAATTGTAGAAGCTATCATAATAATTATTTGTATGTACAATAATCTTAGGTATAATATTAGTTTTATATATATATATATATATATATATATATATATATATATATATATATATATATATATATATATATATATATATATATATATATATATATATATTTACTTGCTTGAAAAAATTTAGTTCTGAGTTTAATATCGCCAGCTCGACTTATTTTTGTTGCATTCTCATTGTATCACTGTAGTGGACGGATGTCTCTCGTACTGTCCTCCAATGTATAACTTCAACCTGTGTCCATTAACTTTGAATTTGTCTCCACCATTGACATGTTGAATTTCAAAAGCTCCAAATTGTGTCACACCAGTTATTGCATATGGTCCTGTCCACCTTGATTTGAACTTACCTGGGAAAAGCTTTAGACGGCTATTATACAAAAGAACTCTGTCCCCTAATTTGAATTCCTTGTACCTGATTAACTTATCATGCCATTTTTTCACTTTCTCTTTGTACAAACAGGAATTTTCGTATGAGCTTAATCGAAATTCATCTAGCTCATTGACCTGCAACAAACGTTGCTGACCGACTTTTGTTAGTTCCATGTTTAGTACTTTAATTCCCCAAAAAGCTTTACATTCTAGTTCTACTGGTAGATGACATGCTTTTCCATAAACAAGCTTATATGGTGATGTGCCTATTGGTGTTTTATATGCTGTTCTATAGGCCCATAAAGCATCATCCAGTTTCAATGCCCAATCTTTTCTAGATATTCCAACAGTTTTTTCTAAGATTCTTTTTAGCTCCCTATTTGAAACTTCAACTTGGCCATTTGTTTGAGCATGATATGGTGTACCAGTCTTATGTGTGACCCCATATTTAGATAATAGGAGTTCAAATTGTTTATTCATAAAATGCGTACCTTGGTCACTAGTGATTACTCGGGGAGTCCCAAACCGTGTAAAAATATTCTTTTTCAAGAAATTGCACATAGTTTTTGCATCGTTTGTTCTGGTAGCTATTGCTTCTACCCATTTTGACACATAATCAACTGCAACCAAAATATATTCAAAAGAATGGGAGGAAGGAAAGGGACCCATGAAATCGATACCCCATACATCAAATATCTCACAAATAAGAATGGTGTTAAGAGGCATTTCATCCCGTTTTGAAATATTTCCCATTCTTTGACAGCGGTCACATGATTGAACATACTGTCTTGCATCTTTGAAAAGTGATGGCCAATAGAAACCTGCTTCCAAGATTTTTGCTGCTGTTCGAGTTGCTCCATAATGCCCACCTACTGCTCCATCATGACATTGATTAAGAATTTTTGTCATTTCTTGTTCAGGAACACATCTTCTGATAATTCCATCTGCACAAAATTTAAACAAGTAAGGATTGTCCCAAAAATAATATTTTACGTCGGTCATGAGTTTTCTCTTTTGCTGATAAGAGAATTCCTTTGGTATCCATTTTCCAACAAGGTAGTTAGCAATATCGGCAAACCAAGGGGGTTGGTTGACAATAGCGGTGATGGAGAAAATATGTTCATCCGAAAATTCTTCTCGGATATCCACTGTCTCAATTGGTGGATTTTCCAACCTGGAAAGGTGATCTGCTACCTGATTTTCTGTTCCCTTTTTGTCTTTAATTTCAAGGTCAAATTCTTGTAGCAATAATATCCATCTTAGCAATCTGGGTCTTGCATCTTTCTTTGCCAAGAGATATTTTAATGCTGCATGATCAGTGAATATTGTAACCTTTGTTCCTATTAAATAAGAACGAAATTTATCAAAAGCAAATACTACTGCCAATAGTTCTTTTTCTGTTGTGGCATAATTCAGCTGAGCTTCATTCAAAGTTCTACTGGCATAGTAAATGGGACGGAAAATTTTATCTTATCTTTGTCCTAATACAGCTCCAATAGCTGTATCACTTGCATCACACATTACCTCAAAGGGTTTGTTCCAGTCTGGTGAGATAACAACAGGGGCATTTGCTAATTTTTCCTTAAGACTTTCAAATGCTTTTCTGCATTCCTCTGTAAAATCCAACTTTACATCTTTCATTAGTAGGTTAGTTAGAGGTTTTGTGACTTTTGAAAAATCTTTTATAAACCTTCTATAAAAACCTGCATGTCCTAGAAAACTCCTAATGCCTTTAACAGTTGTGGGAGGGGGTAATCCTGCTATAAGATCAATTTTTGCCTTATCAACTTCTATCCCTTTAGCAGTGATTTTATGTCCTAAAACAGTTTCCTCTGTGACCATGAAATGACATTTCTCCCAATTAAGAATTAAATTTGTCTCTTCACATCTCTTAAGAACTAAGGTCAAGTGCTGAAGACAATCTTCAAATGTTTTGCCAAAAAGTGTAAAGTCATCCATAAAAATCTCCAGAAACTTCTCAGTCGTGTCAGAAAAAATGGCTGACATGCAACGCTGAAATGTAGCAGGGGCGTTACACAAACCAAATGGCATTCTCCTATAAGCATACGTTCCATGGGGACATGTGAAAGTTGTCTTATCCTGATCTTCTGGTGCAATTGGAATCTGGTTGTAACCTGAATAACCATCAAGAAAACAGTAAAAACCATGTCCTGCTACTCTTTCCAACATTTGGTCAATGAAAGGTAAAGAAAAGTGATCTTTTCTAGTAGCGTCATTGAGACGTCTGTAATCAATACAGACTCTCCATCCTGTAACTGTCCTTGTAGGTATGAGTTCATTATTTTCATTTTTTACGACAGTCATACCTCCCTTTTTTGGTACCACTTGCACAGGACTTACCCAAGGGCCGTCAGATATGGGGTAGATGATACCTGCTTCCAGAAGTTTCACCACTTCTTTTTTAACTACCTCTTGCATTGCTGGGTTAAGTCTCCTTTGAGGTTGGACTATTGGTTTGTAATCTTCTTCCATGAGAATTCTGTGCATGTAAATGGCTGGGCTGATTCCTTTGATATCATCTACAGTCCATCCCAAAGTTTCTTGTGCTCAATCAAGACTCTAATCAATTTGTCTTCTTGTTTGCTGTCAAAGAAGAGGAAATGATCACTGGAAATTGTGATGCTTCAAGAAAAACATATTTTAAATGAGAAGGTAAAGTTTTGAGTTCAATTTTTTGGTGAACTTCTTTTGATAAAACTTCCTCATTTTGTGGTCCATTTTCCAGTGTTTCAGCTTCTTCTTTAATTCTTGGGTCATCATCATTTGTAGAGCCAGAATTTACCAGACATCTTTCTAATGAGTCAGAGATTAGTCGATCATCTTTGTATTCACCTGCAAGATCATTTAATAAGTCAATGTGAAAACAAGAAGATGATGACTCATCCTCAGGATATGTCATTATTTTCTGCATGTCAAAGATGACTTTCTCTTCACCGACCCTTAGTATCAATTGTCCTTGATGAACATCGATGATTGCTCTACCAGTTGCCAGAAATGGTCTACCCAGAATCAAAGGCACATCACTATTTTCTTCCATTTCAAATACTATAAAGTCTATTGGAAATACAAACCTGTCAACTCGGACAAGTACATTCTCAATAATTCCCTTAGCATTTTTAGTACTCGAATCAACTAGCTGTAAAGAAACAATTGTATTTTTCATTTCCCCAAGTTCAAATTTTCTAAAAATTGAGAGAGGCATTAGATTTATTGAATTGCCAGAATCACACAATGCTCTTTCAAAATGAACACCTCCAAGAGTACAAGGAATTGTAAAGCTGTCTGGGTCACCAAGTTTTTATGGAAGCTTATTTTGAAGAATAGCACTGCATTTTTCTGTAAGCTTAACTACAGAGATTCCTTCCAATTTTCTTTTACTTGACAAAATATCTTTCAAAAACTTGGCGTAGGAGGGCATTTGCATTAAAGCATCAGTGAATGGAATATTTATGTAAAGTTGTTCCAAAATATCAAGAAATTTAGAAAATTGTTTATCAAGATTTTCTCTTTTCATTTTCTGGGGAAAAGGAATATCCTCAGAGGGAGGATTTTCTTGTGAAATTGTTCTTTCTTTTCTTTTTTCTTTTGTTCTTCTGGCTGTTTAGATGTTACCTTGGTGGGGTCTCCTTTTTCCTGTTTTTCTTCCTGTACCTTGCCTTGTCGATTTGGATATAGGTCATCCAAATTCTTTCCTGATCGTAACGCAATGGTTTTGAGATGCTCCTTCGGATTTTTCTCAGTGTTGCTTGGTAATGGTCCTTGAATTTTTCCTGACAAAAGAGTTGCTAATAGACTTACCTGAATTTCCAGATTTTTCAACGATGAATTATGACTCTCCATTTTCTCATCTGTAGCCTTTATGTATTTGTACATCAAATCTTCAAGGCTAGGTGCATGAGATTATTGTGGCTTAGGCTGATAAGGTCTGAAATTTTGTTGCACCCTATTCTGATTTTGAAATCCTGGTGGTCCCTGTGCCTGTTGTTTTAAAAACTGTGAGTTTTCAGCACCATTGGGGTTACTCCATTAGAATCCCGGATGTTTCTGAGCCATGGGACTTCCATAGGGGTAAGATTTGAAGCCAATTAAATTTACCTGTTCATCATTCTGGTTTGTGGCTTGACATTCATGATTGAGATGATTCTCACCACAAATGTCACAACTTTCAAATTGTTGTGGATTTACCTTAAAGGTCTCAAACTTTTTTGCTAAGGAAGCAATTTGTTGAGTTAAGGTGTTCAGAGCATCTACCTGGTTCACAGTTGCTGCCTTTTTTATAGTAACACGGTCAGATGGCCACTGCACTGCATTTTCAGAAATTTTATTTAACAATTGTAAAGCTTCATTAGTGGTTTTTTTCATTATGGAAGCTCCGGCAGCTGCATCTATAACATTTCTCGATGAGGGTTTTAACCCGTGATAAAAAATGTATAGAAGCATATGATCGGGAATTCCATGATGAGGATATTTTCTCAATAAACCTTTTAATTTTTCCCAAGCCTGATAAACTGACTCAGTATCAATTTGCAAAAAATCATTAATATCTTATCTCATTTTTGTTGTTTTAGCAGGAGAAAAATATTTGTCTAGAAATTTCTGAGTCATTTGATCCCATATTGTGATGGATCCTCTAGGTAAGCTACGTAACCAATCTTTAGCTTCACCTTTCAGAGAAAAAGGAAAAAGCCTTAGCCTAATTGCATCTGGTGACACCCCGTTATACTTAGCTGTTCCAACAAGCTCAAGAAAATCAATCAAGTGACTATTTGGGTCTTCACTGGAATCTCCAATTAACTGACAAGATTGTTGAATTGTTTGGATCAAACTAGTCCTGATTTCAAAATTGTTAGTTGCCACCGGAGGCCTTCTAACACTTGATTCACAATTAAATTGATCAGGTCTAGCATAATCCCTCAGAATCATATTAGCTGGACGTGGTGCTACTTCATCAAATTGGTCTTCTGGGATTGGTGGAATTATTGGTGGTGGATCGTTGAGAAGTCCTTCTTCTTGTTCCATGTCTTTGCTAGTTGTGTTATGAGAAGTTGAAGTTTGTCCTTTCCTGCGCAATCGTAAAGATCTTTCAATTTCAGGATCGTATTCAAACAACTCTATAGAAGAAGAGCGGGTCATAAACTAGCTGAAATTCCTGAGAATAAGAAAGAAAATAAAATAAATATTAGAGAAAAAAATAGTTTCCCAAATTAGTAAGAGGATAATTAATCTGAAGTAGATAATTGCCAATCCCCGGCAACGGCGCCAAAAATTTGACGAGGCCAATGTGCATAGGAATTCTTGCTCGTGCTTTGTCAAATTGTAATACAGTTTAAGATATCGTCCCACAGAGATTGGAACATCTATGCTACGGATTTAGATTATCTTCATTACTATTTAGGAGAATTGAATTTATGAGTGAGTGAAAGTTTTAAGATTTTTTAATGGCAAAGAACTAATTGGGTAGAAATAATAAGAAAGTGTTGGGAATCCTTGAAGCCACTTGATAAGATTAATATAATACGATTCAAGCTTTAATACTTATTTCTCGAAAGTATAATTGTTTATTCCTAATACAATTATATTTTTCTCACTTTAAAGTAACTATCTAAAAACACCTCTTTCGATTAGTGTAATTAAATAATTTACAATTAGTGATGATAAGAACAGAAATATTTTCTTGCCTGAGTTGTACTAATAATAACAAAAATCTCTTTCGATTAGTTCTCGTTAGATCAATAGACTTAATCAAATCACTTTCTTTTCCGGATAAAGATTGAAATAAGTAAGACTAAAGACACTTGTAAGTAGCTGAGATTATATTAATTTGTCCAATGACTATTTTATTTATAACTATTCGCTGCAACTTATTTTGCTTCTTCCGAATACAAAAATTAGCACAACGATAGTTATAAAATAGAATAGTTAGATTAGATAATATTAAATAATCAACACCTTATTACTTTGGTACAAAAAGATGGATATTTGGACAGCTTCTCGGATAAGAGCATATAGAACTGAATATATATTATAGTTAACTTAGCAAGATTTTTCAAGTATCCCAACTAGAGTAGCTTACTCCATTATGGAGTAGATAAAAGTACTACAAAGACGATAAAGAAACAGAATACTTCCTAAAAGAGAAAGAAATATTAACTGCCAAAATCTAATCTAGAGAATCCAATTAAGAGATTGACTCTTTTCTCCTATTCTGGCGTACTTTGCCTTACATAGATAGGCCCTATTTATAGGAGAAAATTGCAGGCAAACTAATCCTATGTTGCGACAGTAAAAGTTGACGTCGCGACGCTAATTACTTTATCTTTTCTTCTTCATTATGCTGCAAACAATAAATGTCATCGTCGCGACGCTAATTGTTATATATTTTCTTCTTCATTGTCGCGACAACAAGAGCAGGTGTTGGATCAATAATGGCATGCTCTTCCTTTGGTTTCTTGATGCACCAACAAGGTATCATCGTCCTTCTTCTTTTTGTTTGTTTTTTTCTTCTTCTTTTTCTTTTAGTTAATCCTTCCCTGCAAGATTTGTTAGTACTTATAGGAGAGTAAATATAAATTATTCATGCTTTTCTTTTCTTTTTTATAAAAAATATTATTTATTTACCTATGAAAATACATGAATAATTATACTTATCAATGTTATATCATCCATATCTTCCCATAAAACTTCTGCTCTAGACTTAGAAGTAGAAGGAGCAGTTTCACCACCTGTTGTTTCCATAGATTTATATTTATCAAACACTGATCTAGCATAAGAACATATGCTAGCTCGGCAGTCTTCGAGAGATGGTTGTTCATTTTCTTGAATTGCTAAATTCTCATAAATTTTACGAACAAGTCCCTTTGCATCTCTTAGTTTTAAAGATGGGTTAAGTAGAGTAGAAATTAAATAAACTTGGGGAATTGGAAAAAAATACTTTTTAAATTTTGAAATCATTTTATTAATGGTCGGTGCATAAGTTGGATTTATTTTATACTTACCAAATACAACAGAAATTCCACAAATATACCATAATATTTGTGTAACAGTAGGATAATATATATCAGAAAATTATTTTGTAGCATAATAATTTTTTTCTAAAAATTTAGTAAGCTCTTTGATCTCATCTCAATCAGAATCAACAATTTGATCAGCGGGATACCATTATGCACATTAAATACCTTTTGGATAGGCACCCGATAATCACAAGCAACTTTAAGCATTTCATAAGTAGAATTTCACCTAGTACAAACATCTTTTGAAACTTTTCTAAATGGAAGGTTAGCACTAGCACATTGTTGAGCAAATTCACGAATTCTACTCGCTTTATTAGCATGAAAAATATAGCCCCAAGCATGTTGTATTTTACTACAAGCATCAGAAAATAAATTAATACCATCTTTTACAACCAAGTTATAAATATGGCATGCACATCTAACATGAAAAATTGCTGGATTAATTGGACAAAGTCGGTTGTGTTAGCAGAAGCATTATCTAAGGTGATAGTTAAAACTTTATCAATGAGTCCATAAAATCAAGTATTTGTAGAACATTAGTTGCAATATATGCTCCACTGTGTTTTGAATCAACAAATTTATAACCAATAATACGTTTTTGCATGTTCCACTGATGATCAACCCAATGGCATGTAACAGTTAAATAACAACAACCATTAGGACTATGACCTATATCAGATGCGATAGACACTTTAAAATCTAAATGAAAAAATACACAACGAATATACTGAAGAAATTCGGCTTCAAATTTAAAAACATCATTTCTAACCGTGGTCTTAGGAAAACCTTGAAAATCAGGGTTATAAGTTTCTTGTATATAATGCACAAAAGCAAGATGAGAGGGAAAAGTAAAAGGTAAGCCACAGATAGCCACCATTTTTGCTAAGTTCTCACGATCTCTATCTTTGTTATAGGGGCGTAAAACAGTACCAGAAGCAGGGTTAAGCTGTTGTTGTACAAAATTAGAACCCCCGCCAGATTCACTAGTAGTGCCAGTACCGGTGCTAGGATCTATAATTTTTTCGGCTTCTATGTTAGCTTGTATTCATAAAGGTTTGTGATCCGTAAGTAAGTGTCTGGTTAAACCCCCCGTCCCACCACTTTTTGTGTGTGCAAATTGTTGCTTACATTTTACACATATAGCACGATGATTGACTTTATCGTGTTTAAAAAATTTCTGTGATGACCCAAACGGTCATCACTTGTTTTAAATTAAATTCTATGCTTCCGAGGCCTTGAAAACCTAATTTAGAGTCACCTCGAATTGCGTGCGCAGTCCGGGCGCGTAGCCGGAAAGCTTAAATATGAAAATGTATGGAAAAGGATAAATTTTAGCTATAAAATGAATAAATTTTACTCCGGTTAATATTTTTGGTAAACGGATCCGGACCCGTGATTTGATAGTCCCGGAGGGTCCGTAGGAAAATATGGGACCCGTGCGTATGCCCGGAATCGAATCCCGAGGTCCCAAGCCCGAGAAATGAATTTTTATAGGAAATTATTTTCTGAAATTGTTTAAGGAAATTTGAAATGAAATTTGATTAGAACGTGTTGGTATCGGGCCCGTATTTTGGTTCTGGCGCCCGGTACAGGTCTTATATATAATTTAAGATGTTTCGGTGAAATTTGGTAAAAAACGGACGTCGTTTGACGTGATCCGGACTTAAATTGCTAAATTTGATACTTTATGAAGTTGAGAGGAGTTCTTTGATTTTGAGGTTTAATTTGTTGTTGTTAAGGTTATTTTGGAGATTTGATCGCACGGATAAGTTTGTATAATGTTTTTGAATTAAGATGCATCTGGTTTGGAGTTCCAAGGGCTCGGGTGGGTTTCGGGTAGGTCCTGGGATGTCTTAGGCTTAAAAATCATAAATGTTGCAGGTTCAGAGAAATTGCAGATCTCTGAACCCGCTAGTGCGGTCCGCGAGAAATCGTGTGCGACCGCAGAAGGGGCAGTGCGGTCCGCGGTCGACTTGGTGCGGTGCGCGATGGGGGCCTGTGCGGCCGCAGTCGACATTGTGCGGTCCGCACAGGGTCAGGAAGCTGTGCGGCCGCAGCCCGTTTTGTGCGATCCGCACAGGGATTCTGAGACTGTGTACCCTTAGGAAAAGGCTGTGCGGCCGCAGTCCGTTATGTGTGGTCCGCACAGGGATTCTGAGAGGTGTATATATAGACGGGATTTTCAGTCATTTTTCATTTTTCAAAACCCTAAAAACATAAGAGGTGATTTTTCAAACAACCTTTCTTCTCCAAAACGTTGGTAAGTGATTTCTAACTTATTTTCTTACACTCCTTAACATCTTTTAACACGATTTCAACTTAAAATCAAAGATTTTCATGGGGGAAATTGGGTGTTTTTGGTAGAACCTAGGTTTTTTTTAAAAATTGAGGATTTGGACCTCGATTTGAGGTCCGATTTCAAAACAAATTATATATTTGAGTTCGTGGGGGAATGAGTAATCGGGTTTTGGTTCGAACCTCGAGTTTTGACCATGTGGGTCTGGGGGCAATTTTTGACTTTCTGAGTAAAACTTTGAAAAACTCATTTTCATGCATTGGGGTTGATTGATTTAGCACTTATTGATGTAATTAAGTAATTTGTGATTAGATACGAGCGAATTGGCGGTGGAATCAAGGGGTAAAGCTATAATTGAGACTTGAGTTGGCCGTGGAAGTTCGAGGTAAGTGTTTGGTCTAACCCTAGCTTGAGGGATTAGGAGTTGAGTCCTATTTGCTATGTGATAATTGTGAGTACGACGTATAGGCATGGTGACGAGTATCTATACGTTGGTGCTAGCATGACCGTGAGTCTTTAAATTGTGAATATCTTGACTTCGCCGTATCTTTCATGCCTTGGTGATGATTTCTAATTGTTGTGAAAAGCTTGTGGAAGGAAATTATGACCTTTGAACATCAAGGAACATTGGCTCAAGTTGTATTACAAATTGTGAAAGTATATAAGATGATTGAACCCTTTGGAGCACTGGCTCAAGTGGTAAAGTGAGTTATGAAATAAAAGTGAAAGAAAGAGAAAGAGTTATTAAATCGTACCCTTGCCGGGATATTATTGCTTTGTTGATTATTTCCCTTGCCGGGATGTTGAGATTTTTGATGTTGTTCCCTCGCCGGGATTTAATTTTTTAATTGTGTTCCCTTGCCGGGATTTCCATCATTATCTTGTTTATTTCCTTGCCCCATTGTTTGTGATTGTTGTTTGGGTGAGGAAGAGTGTTAAAGCACGAAGGGTGATGCCGTGCATTGTTTGCTATTGTGAGGAAAGAGTGCTAAAGCACGAAGGGTGATGCCATGCATTGTTTGCTATTGTGAGGAAAGAGTGTAAAGCACGAAGGGTGATGCCGTGCCGCACGATGTATCATTCCGTGCCTATTATATTTATTTCATGGTGAGGATGAGAGTAAAAGCACGAAGGGTGATGCCGTGCAATATATATTGATTCTTATGGTGAGGACGAGAGTAAAAGCACGAACGGTGATGCCGTGCACTTGTCTTTGATTTTTCTGATTCTTGTTGATAATTGAGTTATGTTGTCCTTTACTTTTATTTACTAATTTTCTGTTGTTACTTGATTTTATTTCGATGTTATAGATTCCCTTACCCTATTTGCCTTGTGATTGTTGTTTGGGTGAGGAAGAGCGTAAAGCACGAAGGGTGATGCCATGCGTTGTTTTGGTGAGAGAGGATGATAAAAGCACGAAGGGTGATGTCGTGCACATGTCTTTAATTTCCTAATTTTTATTGATAACTGTGTTACGGTTTCTCTACACTAAATTGCTGATTTCTTGTTGATACTTGTTGTACCCCGCAGTATGATTTCCCCTTCCTATTTTCAATTGAACTGTGACGATCCTCATATTTTTTTGTTGCTCTTCTGTTACTATTCGATGTTTCCCCGCAGCATGCTTTCCCCCTCCCATACTTGACTGTATATGACTGTTTCTTTCTGTACTTCTTTTCTGCTGTATATAGTTAAACAGCATAGGTTTATTTGGTAGTCTGGTCCTAGCCTCGTCACTACTTCGCCGAAGTTAGGCTAGGCACTTACCAGCACACGGGGTCGGTTGTGCTGATACTACACTCTGCACTATGTGAAGATTCCGAAGCAGCTTTTGGACCGTAGTGTGGAGGCTACCTTCAGTCCACGCGGAGATCCAAGGTAGACCTGCAGGCGTCCGCAGGCCCTGGCGTCTCCCTTTATCTCCATTCCCTGTTTCATTTTCTTCGTTCAGAAACATTTTATTGTATTTTCTTCAGACCTTGTATGTAGTGACTCTAAGACAGTCTGTGACACTGTGACACCAGGTTTTGGGTATTTGAGGTTTTAAAAGTTGTAGTAGACGTAGTCTTAAGATATGTTACTGTTGACTTTCGCTTATTTATTTAAAATTCCGCTGTTATCATATTATCGTCTGGTATTTTGTTAAAGAGAAGAAATATGAAAGTGTAGTAATTATGTAAGGTTGGCTTGCCTAGCTCCCATTAGTAGGCGCCATCACGACTACCGAGGGTGAGAAATCCAGGCCGTAACAATTTCCATACAAGTGATGTTTTGGGACGTTCAGCCTTATGCTTACCCCTTACAGGGGGTATAGGGGGTAAAGCTCCAAACCGAGATTGACTATGAGTTGGAGCTTGTCTTGCGCGACTAGTGAGTGTTTCATCTAATTCTTCTTCCTCATTTTCTTCATCCTCATTTTCCTCGTCCTTAAAAAGAATATCATTGCCAAATTGTCTTTGTAAAGTTTCATGATCTAGTTGTTCTCCGAAATGAATATTATAACATACGAAGGGTTGGGATAATGAAGTTTCATCAACATGAGTCATTTCATCTATATGTTTTCTAATTCTAGGAGAAGGGTTAGGATTAGGACTAGGATTAAGATTATTACTACTTTCACCTTTACTATTTCTTCTACTACTTTTTTTTAAACATGCCAAATACATTTTTAGGTGTCATAATTTAAATACGAAATTAAATTAAAAAAGTAAACACAAAATTAAACACACAAATGAAATAAGAAAATAGAACACGTAAAGTAAACACAAAAATTAAGCACTAAAATGATACGCAAAAATTATATATTAAAATTAGGAGATGGAACGAGTGCACTATGATTAAATATTGAAACTTGGAGAAATCCAGAATATTGCTCTAAATACTTGACGAATTAATTTGAAGCTTGAAAGTTGCTCCAAAAATTTGCCTAAATACTTGAAAGTTATCACTTGATAGTGAGAAAATTGAGAGAATAATATAGATAGAATGTAAGAGATTTATTTGAGAGAGAATGATTATTTTTCTGTGGGAAAAAATAAAGAAGGATGGGGGTATTTATAGTAGAAAATAGAGCCAAAGTGTAATTTAATAAAGTTATGGGTTATATTAAAAGTTTGGGGGTGGGGTGGTTAGGGGGTGGAGTCCATTTATTGCCGTTTTTGGCCGTTGGGAACGGCTATTTTTGCAATTGAAGCCGTTGTCCAACGGCTAGAATTCAAAATAAAAATAAAGAAATACGTGAGACAGGCGGGACGGGACGGGACAAACGGGACCAAATGGACGTCACGTCCCATCCCATATCCCGTTTAACATGGGGCCATCCCGTTTAAAATGAAGTGGGCCGGGACGGGATGCGGGATGGGCCGGGCCGGGACGGGATGCAGGATGGGCCGGGCCGGGCCGTCCCGTTGGACAGCCATAGTGTATGGATAAAGAAAGTAAAACAGAACTTACCTATAAAAATATGTGTACTGACACCTATACATGGTATTTCAGTATTGTGTACCCTCCTATATCTAATCTGGCATCACATAATAAAAATACGCGTCCTCATATATTTGTATGATTGGAGTATGTCAAACTAGTTTGTTTTAGAAGAAAAAAAACAAACTAAAAAAGAAAAAAACATAAGTGGGGCGGGGCGGGTTGAACTTTTTGTGGGTTTTGCCAAACCCGCCATCCCTATGCCCAAGTGTTGCAGACAAGTTTCGAACTCACGACCTGCACTAAAATTTGAACCCGCTTGACCATCTTTCCAAAGGATCATCTTCTGTCAAGTGGGTTCAATAAAGGGTTATATTTATATGTTACTGTCACGACCCATTTTCCATAATAGGTCATGATGGCACCTAACACCATTGTCAGGCCAGCCGATGCGGAATGTGATTAAGTTCTCATTTTACTTTAGCCAAAGACAGTTATACTAGATTTTCGAATTTAAAGATAAGACCAGTAAAGATTATAAAGTGCTAAAATAGCGACACAACCCCAAAATAAATGTTTACTACTGTGTGTGCCAGAACCTAGTATCACAAGCTACGGGCGACTAGTAGAATATACACAAAAGAATAATACACTATCCTACTGTCTGAATCAGATTAGACAGAAACAAAAAGTACAAGAAAGGACTTCTTCGGCTGCGGATCGGCATGAAAGAGAAGCAGCTCACCGTAGAAGTCCCCAAGCGTGCTCACTGATGCGCACCAGGATGATGTCCAGATCCACCTGCCTCAAATCCTGTACATTTAAGTACAGAAGCGTAGTATGAGTACATAAACCACATGTACTCAGTAAGTATCCCGTCTAATCTCGAAGAAGTAGAGACGAGAGGTCGACTTGATACTTACTAAGGTCAAGATAATATAATAATAAGGTGAGATATACAGCATGAGGAATTTCCAATAACGCAAGTTTAAGAGAAGAGTCGTATTCATGTTCTTGACATAATTAAACTACCAGTTTTCCCTTTTTCATATTAAACAAGTGATCATGTCATATCTAAATGTAAGCATATAAATCATGCACAATCATGCCGAGGTCGACGGCCCGCTCCAACAGAAAATAAATTGTGCACTGCCGAGGGTCGAGCGACACGAACCATAGATGCATCTATTCTCACCTAGGCGATCGGCCCGGTCCATAATCATCAAGAAAATATCAGGAAAGCACATAAGGCTCAATTACATACAAGGGAATTCCTACCAAGACTCAACAAACTCATAAGTTCACTTATCATTTCCTCAAGTCTCTAGCAAATCATAAATGATCATATTGGCAATTTAAAACAAGTAATATTCCCCAATTAGACATGACGTGGGTCCTAAACTACCCGAACAATTATCATTATAGTAGCTACGCACGGACTCTCGTCACCTAGTACGTACGTAGCCCCCGCATTTAACAACAACTACTCATTTATAATCCTATGGGGAAAATTCCCTCTTACAAGGTTAGAAAGGAGACTCACCTCGCTCCAAAGTGCACTTCCAATGTCCAAGAACGAGCCCAAGTCCTTAATTCGAAGCCGAACAATCCCAAACTAATCAAACGAAGTAAGAACTAGTAAATAAAGGCTTACAAGGTCGAACTCTAACTATTTAGGCAAATTTTCTAACCATTAACACAAGTTTCCTAAATTCCGACCCCGGGCCCACGTGCCCGGATTCCGAGATTTTTCGAAGGAAGTTGTTCTCTATCACCTAAAGATCACAAATATATGATTTCTAGTTCATTACATGGCAAATTTTTATGATAAATTCTTAGTTTTATTAAAACCCTTGGTCCAGCTCAAATTCTTGATTTTTACTAAATTTTTGGTGTTTAATCTACCTAATATACATGTATTTAAGCTAAGGATGAAGGGAAATTACTTACCTTACCAAGTTATGTGGAAACCCTCTCTTGGAAGAACCCAAATCGCCTAAGTGTAGAGTGAAAAATGAGAGAAATGAGTTTGAGTTCGTATTAAATGAACCCTTCTGCCCCCAGTTATTTTGGCATCTGCGGAAGTATTTCCGCTTCTGCAGCTTTTGGGATTTGGGGCTCGACCGCTTCTGCGGTCTGGGGGCCGCATAGGCGGAACCGCTTCTGTGGTCCAAGAACCGCAGATACGGTTATGACAGAAGCAGCAAGCTTCAGTCATTTTCCAAATTCTAACTTCACTCGAGCCTCGCTCGTTTGACGCTCGGGGCTCCCGTGCCCCGCCCGAACATACCGACAAGTCTGAAATCACGAGGCGGACCTACTCGAGCCCTCGAAACACTCAAAACAACGCTAAATCGAGGAATCAACCCCAAAACCAAATGAATCAATCATTAAACTTCAAGTTCTTAATTCTCCTCCAACGGGTCAAAACGCCCTTAAACTACTCGGATTGACACCAAATTTTACGGGTAAGTCTCAACTGATATTTCGGACTTGTAACAAGTTTCGGAATCGAAATCCGAACCCGATACCTAGGAAAACAATGATTTCTTAGTTTATTTAAACCTTTGAAACTTTAACTTAACAATTTCACATAAAAATTCATTACTCGGGCTAGGGACCTCGGAATTCGATTCCGGACATACGCCCAGGTCCCATATTTTCCCACAGACCCTCAGAAATTGTCAAATCACGATTCCGGGTCCGTTTCCCCAAAATGTTGACCGAAGTCAAACTTGGCCTTTTCAAAGAAACTTAAAAAAGCAACTAGACTTATTCTTGCTCAAAACTCTTCTAAATTCCGAACCACCCGTCCCCGCAAGTCATAAATTAGCTAAAGCAAGTGCGGGAAGTCTTATTTAAGGGAACGGGGTTCAAAAATGCAAAACGACCGGTCGGGTCGTTACAGTTACAGAATTTAACCTATATAAAATACTAATATTTTTTAACGAAGCGGGTTCATATGAACCCTTTTGGCTCTTGGTAGGTCCGCCCCTGTCTAGGACAAATTTAACAGAAGAGGGATATAATTGAGCCAATAGTATTACGGCAATGGTATATTTGGATCCAAAATATAATGAAGGATTTTAAATATTTTCTCATAGTACAGAATATTACTGTAATTTGAATTAGAATATCAAGAATGGAATAGTCTCCTTGATATTAGCCTACTATCGTCCATTCGTTTTTTCTTTGGATTTGGTCATTGCTATTCAATTATATTCTTTTTTTTCTTCTTATTTTGTATAAGAAACAAAAAAAGGAAAAATAATACGGGAATGGATAAGATCAGAATATCAAGTATGAGGGTTCAAGGCATAACATGCTTGAAGATTGAAGTCAAGTTGATTTCACACGTGGAGAATCTAAGAGTGGAGAAAAAATGGGCTAACATTTTTCGCCCAAATCAAATACCCAATAAGAAACCTTATACATATCGCGGGCCTTAAAGTAGATAGTCCCACACTATCACAAATTCACATTTTACAGATCTCTAGATGACGTGGCTTCTCCTCTATCTCTAACCAACTATCTTCTCACCCCCACCCCCACCCCCCACCCCCCTCAAAAAATATCCCAAATATCTTCCTCTCGCAGTGTCCTTTTTGACCCCACACCCCCACCCCCTCAAAAAATATCCCAAATATCTTCCTCTCACAGTGCCCTTTTTGATCTTTTCTCTTTTCACTTTTTCTTTCTCTTTTTCTTCCACATTCCACGTATTACATTTCACTATCTTACGCCGCGTGCCAGCTACGCCCACCTCATCTAATCTTTACCGTTGATTTCCCTCATTCTGCGGTTCAGATATTTTCAACCCCTGAGCGGCGTACTTTAGCTTTCACCATATACCTAAAAAGTGTTAGTATTAAAATATTTAGTTTTCGTTGGCCTGAAAAAGCTGGGACTTTTGGACAACCACTCAGTAGCTTACCAGCCAGAGGAGACTTCTTTTTTACTTCATTTTTATTTTTCTAACTCGAATCTTACTCTAGGTAGGTAGAACAGATAAGAAGTTTGTGTACAGATTTGTCGAAATTAGTTCTTGCTAACGTGCGCCGGATCGGTCCGACGATGATGCTGTTTGAGAATTTATGTATTTTTCCGGTCGTTGATTCCGTCCTATGTGCCCGGAGATGTTGCTTCTTGTTTATTTAGCACAGCGCAATAGCAGAAGCACTTTTTGTTTTTTGATTTTGCAGTATTAGGTGAAAAGAGATGTATATCCTTGGATTGGATAAGTTGACTACGTGATCCGCTAAATGAAACCAGCTGAATTAGAAACCCTAAGTTTAATTTTTCTAATTTCTAATTTTTACTTGTAGTGAAGAGTATGGAAAGTGCTTTTTAATGGAGGTTTTGTAGAATTAATTTAGGGGGGAGTGGGGGGGTTTGGGCTGGAATTCTGAAGACTGCTGATTTTTAAGTAATTTCTGGGAGATTATGGAGAAGAGTGAGATTGTTAAGAGTGGGGAAGGGTTTATTGATAGGAGTAAAGTGCGGATTTTACTGTGTGATAAGGATGCCAAGAGCTCGCAGGAGGTTTTTACGCTCTTGTGCAAATGCTCTTATCAAGGTAATATCCAGTTATTGGAGCTCCTAGTTTATGATTTTTGTTATATTTTATTACTGACATTCTTATAAATGATTTTTTTGTGTGTCTTTGTGTGTGGAATTTGATTCGAGATGATTTATGTTTTTCCTGAAGCAGGTGTTAGAATTAATGTGAACTAAGTCCAGATGATTTATGTTTTATCTCTGAATCTGGTTATAGAATTAATGTAAAATAAGGCCTTTTAAGTACTCTTGTTGAGTGGAATAGTTTTATTAATGTTAGTTTAACTCCTGTTTATATAGATGATCGATCGCTTGCTTTATCTAACATGAGCTCTGATATTCCTAACTTAAGCATGTTGCTTCGTGTTGATCTTTTTGAAGATTCGCGTTCATTGTCTCAGCTCACACTTCTAATTAATTGCTGATAATGATAGAGGCTTACTTCCCTGCAACTAATAATTGAAGGCCTGGATTGTATGTGTGTGTGGGGGTGGGGGGGGGGGGGGGGGTAGGCAGGATTCAGTTTTGCAACCCTGCCAAAAGGTTCAATCATCTGCAGTTCTTCCCCCTCCTCCAACTGAGGAAACAAAACAAAATAAGAAGAATAAGGAAAAGGAGAGTAGAATTGGGCGCCAGCGGTGGCTGGGGAAAGAAGCTTGTCTTAATAAGTTACCCTTGTTTTTTTTATCCTAGGTCAATCTATAGTTGGCTACTTGGCTTATAATACACATGGTATTTTAGAAGGCAGCATTGGATGTTCTTGTGTTGATTGTGGTAATTTTCGCCTTGCAGTGACTTCGGCGAGGTCACCTAGGCAGGTGATTGATGCACTGAATGCTGAAGGACCTGAAATAGATATCATCCTTTCTGAAGTTGACCTTCCTATGTCTAAAGGATATAAGATGTTGAAATACATCATGAGGGATAAAGAGCTGAGGCGCATTCCAGTGATCAGTAAGCATAACTTGTATAAGTTGTATCATGATTTCAGATGTACTTATAAAGAATGGTAAAAAATTTATTTGTTATTTCCTTTCCTAGTGATGTCAGCGCAAGATGAAGTCTCTATTGTTGTCAAGTGCCTCAAATTTGGAGCAGCTGACTACCTTGTAAAGCCTCTCCGCACTAATGAGCTGTTGAACTTGTGGACTCACATGTGGAGAAGAAGGCAAATGGCACGTTCTTTATTTCATCGCCTAACAATTTTCTTTCCTTGCAATTGCATTTTTTTGCTTGAAAGATTTATCTTTTAGCAAGATTTTGGGAGATTTAGGCTAAAGGTAATAGAAGGGCTCTAGGCAAGGGCAGCTAGTAAACCGCTCTTGGAATATTATGTTCTTTTTTCTTTTTCTTAACTACAGATAATATGTTTCAGTGTCTTTTCATTTAAAGGATCTATTATTGTGGCATGATCCTAATGAAGAAGCAAACGATGTCTGAGCCCTAATTCTTTTTTCTTTTTTCTTAGGATGCATGCAAGGAATTTTTCTACTGCTTTAACTTTTTAGAATCTTATGTGCTCAATGTCAACATCCATGTAATATTCCAAATGTTTCTCTTTGTTTCATGTACAGCTTGGACTAGCAGAGAAGAACATCTTAAGTTATGACTTTGATTTGGTTGTATCAGACCCCAGCGATCCTAATACAAATAGCACTACTCTTTTCTCTGATGATACCGATGATAGGTCCCGGAAGAGTGTCAATCTGGAAGCATGTCCCTCTATTCAGCAAGAAGACGAGGTATTATTGTCTGGAAGACCATTTCTCATTACATTACTTATAAGATCCATCCTTGCGCTTATATTTTATCACCACATTCAAGGTGGCTGCTATGTATGCTATCCTGTGACTTGTTCTTTTGAAGTCTGTTATTTGGACGATAGCTTCAGGATTGAAAGTTGTCCTAACTAAGCGGTAGCCAAAACTTATTGTGACTTCTTGTTTCCGGGGAGAGGGGTTAAATTTACAAAAGTTAATACCTTCACTCTGCTTGTGCTGAAAACTCTGTTTCCTCCTTCATGGAAACTGGAAGATAAATTTGTCATAAGACCTTTGAAAGTTCTAGTGTGGTATCATGGACAAACTCAAACTTTTGGCATAATTTATGGTAGCTTTCAATTCGAATATCCCAATACCTGTATGATAATTCTTATTTCTGTGAGGAAGAAACAATAGCTCCTTTGTTCGAAATTACGAGCAAATTATGTTTTCCACCTGCAGCTAACGATTTCATTTAGCATCCATTTAGCCATTTCTGGAGTCTACATTCATCTGTATGTCGTGTCTCTGATACTTTTAGCTAGAATTAAAACCCATTTTCTACCTTTTCTCTTCTCTTCTTGATGATTAAACGAGCTGATTAAACTATCTTTTCTTTGTTGCCATCAGCAGATGTAGGCTAGATCCCGTTCTCCGGGCCGTAAGCGCAGGAAAATTGCGCTTATCTAAAGAAGAATTTTAGACCATCGTAAAAGGGTAGTGTTATTGCTAAAGCAACTTAACTTTATATGTATTAAGAAGCGAAAGGAAATAAATATCAAACATCTATTTATAAAATAACCATTACGCACATATTGTTTTGCATCAATTCAATGTGACATGCAACAACCTGAAAGAATGCATTTAGTAATTTAGAGTGAATAAAGGGCTTATTGCATCCTTACACCCAACCTTTGGAAAAAAAATTGTAGACTTAACACGGGGTTGCATCCTAATCAGACAATTATTTATCAAAAACAATATTCTGACAAAAAGAAAAGATATTCATATTTCAAATATTGTGGGATGCACTGGTGCTGCTTCATGATTGTTCCATTCATATTATATTACCTGTGTTCGTGCCAGTTCCCCCCTCGGGTAGGGGTAAGGTCTGCGTACAACTACCCTCCCCAGACCCCACTTATGGGATTTTACTGGGTTGTTGTTGTTGTTGTTGTTGTTCATGCCAGTTCTGTGAACCAGTTACTGATTACTCTTTCAAAAATTACAACAATTTTTTTGCTTCCTGAATGTTTTTTTTTAAATGGCAAGTTTTAAGTAATTTCCTCCCTGATCAGATAGTAAACTAACATATGATGGGTCTGCATTTCCTGTCTGTCGGCCACTATATTTTCAGGTTAGTGCTTCCACCACTGCTGCTCATATAGAGACTACCCATGTGTTTCCATCTGAGTGTCAGTCTGATGTGCCAGGAACTAATGAACGGCAGACAGGTCAGTGGTTCACATGGATTTAAGTTACTCATTCTTCTTGATTGTTGGTATAAATGAGATCTAGTTCCCATATTTGCAACCTGAGGAAAATGGCGAGTAAATGATCACTATAGAAAGTGAATACTACTACCTTTCAATAATCTAATTTTTTTCCCACGATCAAGTTTATTGAATCCTATTTGATAGAGAAACAACAGTGGCTTGATGGCGGCCTATTACATATTGCAAACCCATATCCAGTGTTGCTTTAGCCTGAACTTGTTCTGCATTTTCTCATTCTTCCAAGCTTGAAGTTATCTAAACCCAAGACATTTGAGTACATTTCTGTTGCTTTCGTGTGAAATTGTAGTGTTTTAGAACTCAATTGTTGAAGTATAAACGATTTATTGGAGATACATGGCATGCCTAAGCTAGTGTCAGTGGAAACGAGCAACAGAAGCAGGCAAATCTGGGAGTAGATTAGGCATATGTAGAGGAAACATTTGAGTTCATCTTGTATTCCTTTGTCTAAAGTCTGAGAAAGATATTAAGAGAATGGTGTTTTCATTAATCATCCAAAAAAAAGAATGGTATTCTTTATTGTCGGAATGATTTAGGGCAGTCATTGAATTCATGTTAACTGAAACTACAGTTGTCTTTACATATTGAAGGTGTTCAAATAGCTTTATAGATGAGTTACTTAATGAACAACTTCAATTGTAATCTCTGTTCTAGAGCTTGTATAGTTTTATGTAACAGATCCTGAGATTGATTGCTAGAGGACTACGCTTTGCTGTTTATGCTCTTGAGAATTATAACTATCTGAGATGAACTTCCCCTATTTCTTCAAATGGATTTAAATTTAACGTAACGTTTATTGAACAGGACATATTTCCTTATTTCCTAAGAAGAGTGAACTGAAGATAGGTGGGTCCTCGGCCTTCTTTACCTATGTCAAATCAGGCGTGCTTAAAACCAATGAGCAAGGAACAACCTGCACCCATGAAAATGTGCCTCAGTTGAGGATTGAAGAGAAGAGTAATGCAGTCGATGGGAATTTAGAGATCGAAACTCAAATGCAAGTAAATGAAGATGCAGTTGAAAATCATTCACAAGGTGATGACTATCGAAGTAGTAACAGTTTTCCAGAGTCGTATTCCATGAAAAGGTCCTGTACTCCCCCTTTGTCATTAGAGTTAACGCGACAGAGGAACTCAAAGATGGAGGAGTTCTCGCAGGTGTACATGCATCCACGCAATGAAGCACAGCGTGATGCTGTGAGTTTTCATGCACAAACTGCTTATTCCTATTTTGTTTCTGGAGCAATGAATCAAGTCATGATGCCATCACCACATATTTATCAGAAGAACCTGCAAGATCTCCACAACCATGCTAATTCAGCTGTTCTTCCTCAATACAACCATATGCCACCTTGTCCCCCTCATATGCATGGGATGGCATCATTTCCTTACTACCCTATGGGCCTATGCTTACAACCTGGCCAAATGCCAACACCGCATCAATGGCCTACAATTGGAAATTCGCCCTCGGCTGAAGGTAAGGGGAGCATAGTTGATCGTAGAACGGCAGCACTTATGAAGTTCAGACAGAAGAGAAAGGAAAGATGTTTTGACAAGAAGATCAGGTATGTTAACAGAAAAAAGCTGGCAGAACGGAGACCTCGTGTGAGGGGACAGTTTGTGAGGAAGGTCAATGGTGTGAATGTGGATCTTAATGGGCATCCTGCTTCAGCAGATTATGATGATGAGGAGGAGGAGGAAGAGGATGAGGAGGAACAAACAGGAAATTTTGATTCACCTGAGGATGATCCATCGATGCGTCTATGATGATTGCAATCTTGTGGAATCCCTGTCAATGAATGGCTTATGTTCTCAGAATTTCTTGTGCCGGAGAGCTGTTATACCTCGAGGATGAAAAGATGCTTCAGTTTTGGTCAACATGCCCACAAATGGAACAGGCCTGCTTTTCGGCTTGCCATCAACAACTTGGTCGACATGCATGATCAGTTGTGCAATGAGAAATTAAGAAATCCTCTGCTCCCACTGTTTTCAGTGTCATGTAACTGTGTGTTAACAAGGTAAAAATATATAAAGCTTAAGTCAAGATTCAGAGAAGCAATCTGGACAGGGAGTTAATTGTGCTATAGTGGCTCTTGCTTTCCCCATCTAATATCACCGGAATTTAGAATTCTTGAACTATCTCGGAGTGAGGAAGCCGGAGCCTGTGATTTCACAGTCAAGCAAGGTAATGAGATTCCAGTGACATTCTTTCTGGTAACTTTTTGAATTCTATAATATAAAAAAGGTTGGAGGCTGTATGTAACAGATAATATTGCTTGGTCGACTATGAGATTCTGCCAAAGCTTAGCGTAATCATCGTTTGCTGCTTCTATCCCATAATGGTGCATGTCAGTAAGCATTAATGTAGAGATGAATTTCGGGCAAAAAATGGATCTCGTACGCTGAAGGTTGCCTAGGTAACAGAAAGTCGCATCAACTCGAAAACACATTTTGGAACATTCTTGCTTCAAGTACAAAAATTGAAATTTTTACCAATACTTCTATGTTATTTTACAAAAATTAATACTTTTATGCACTACACAGCCTTAAATGTTTTCTGGACATTCGTACCTCATTTAATTTAGTCCATTCTTTCTTAGCAATGTCAAACCGATCATTGTCAGAGACGCTAAATCTCATTTAATAACATAGAGTGTCAAGGGAAAAGAAATAAGAGGAACACACAAGGGCATCGGTTTTTAAACTTGGATCTGAAATGCTCTAGGTTTTTTCAATTAGTACCAATTACCAAAAGAGGGATTAAATTCTTGACAAAAAGAAAATTAAGAAGCTCATCCAATATTCAAGACATGTCTTCAAAGAGATTTTACAAGTTGACAACAATTCGTCTTATACGAACTCCTACAGACGAAAAGTCTTCTAGATTACTGTTATTTGATCCATTCCTTTGGAAAGAGAACCAACAGTAGGTCAAAAGAAGTTGTTCATCTACGGAAAACTAGAATATTATGACAATCAACCGCTGCACACTGTTAAATACATTTTACAGATCCCAGACAAAGATCACCAAATTCAGACATATTAATGGACAAACATGGCAATTTAATATTAAGACAATTGCCAGGACAAGAAGCACATGAAGGTTTGAAAAACCACACCACAAAAAGACCGCAAATTGACATCACAATTATTATGTGAATTCAAGAAAGTGTACTCCAACAATACATGCTCGTCTTTTTTCTTTCTTTTTGTAACAAATGAGAAGCACGTAAACTCTGAAAACCATCCATTGAGCTAATGGGCCAGCTTGAAGTAAAGAACTAACAGGATAGCCAGGACCAAGACAGCAATGATAGAACCGATGATCCATTTATTCCTGCTCATCCTTCTTGACATTGTAGTCAGTATCTTCTTGCTCCTGCTAACATTATCATCCACTCCATGAAGCTGTGAAGGAAGAAACTTACTGATCATTACATCTTCATTATTAGACATTTTAAACTTGAGCTTATTTCACAGATGACTTTTCTAGCAAAGCAAATTTGAATTAGATCTGTCAAAACATCATCTGAAATTTTCACAACAGTGACATATCAGAATTGGAGGTTTTCCCTCTTCTTGTTCTCCTCTTAGTTTCTTATTGCCCAGACCGATTGGATGCACAAGACAAAAAAGGGATAAAGGGCATACTGTGTCATGTGCATGCAGGAGAGACTGACGTTGTTGATGCAAATCTTGAAGAATTGAGACCCCTAGCTCCTCGGTTTCTAGCATTGTTTTTCGGCTCTCCCTGATCCTATCACTAGAATGATTCAACCTCTCTGTTGACATCATCAACCTTTGCCTTTGATCAGCAGACACCTATATGGCATTGAATTAAAATTTTGACCAAGCAAAAGCATAACCAATGAAGCGTCGATCAAAAAGTGAAAGAACGTTCAATCTCACATAAAAACTTCCACAGCATAAGATGTCCATCCTGACAGTCACATTGATAAAGGAAATGATTGCTCGAAAAGCACATCCAAGCAATAAGCTAGCCATAGGAAACTTCCATAACTTTATGCTTTATGTGATAACGACACAAAGTATTTCCTCCCTCCCAATTTATATGAATATTCTTTCCTTCATGTGACATTCCCAAAGTAGTTGACACTATTCCACTAGTAATCTTATTCTATACCGCTTTCACAATTTTCTAGATTACAAATTCATTTAACTATTCAGCTTTAATTCAGTGTAAAATTTGCTCGATGAGACTTGCTTTTCAATTATTAGTTTAATGTTTTTTTCAATATCATCAACATAATACAAGTAAAAATAACATCTCCAGTCCAATACCTCTATAAAATGGAATGGACAGAGTATTACAGGTTCCAACATGCTTAAAAGCTTATACTATTTACAAATTAAACTTCCCTTGCAAAGGAAAACCACTGCAATGACTCATAAAAAAGAAAAAAAGAAAAGAACCTATTATTGAGATAGACCCCAAAAGAGAAAGTTGGAAATGTAGACCAATAAAGTAATACAATGTGAGAGATGCACTATTGGTTCAGATGTCTGGGAAAACTACAATATTCGGTCTGCACAGTGCAATTATTAGCAACAACAAACAACCCAGTAAAATCCCACTAGTGGGGTCTGGGGAGGGTAGTGTGTACGCAGACCTTACCCCTACCCGAAGGAGTAGAGAGGCTGTTTCCGGAAGACCCTCGGCTCAAGAAAACAAAATTGAAGTAGCGATTGGAAACTATTAGCCAACGTCAATGAGAGTAATGAGAATTTACTAATCAATGCTTTAAAGGATTAAGATCAGCATAATGTTCCTTCATTAAACTGACTAGCTGGAAAGTGCAATATGGAAGAGGGGATTACCGTCATAGCATCTGCCATCCCCGATTCCAACAACTCGTCCCTTGCAGCTTGGTTTACGTTTGCTGATGTGATTCTTTTCACTTCAGTTTTTAAGTTGTTCAGATCACTTTTATATTCTCTTAACTTGGCAAGAAGCGTGGCCTTAACATTTGGAGGTAAACTCCTAGCTTCTAGGTCCATCTTGCGAATCTGGAAATGAGGATAAACGAGCATTCTTAACCAAAATACAGAAACAAGCAAAAAAACAATTTGCGGCCAAAGTTATTCGGAATTACCAATGCTTCAGCATCATCTAGGCCAGCTTTTATTTCAGACACTTTTTGTTTCTTTTGCTCTGCAAGCGTGAAAAAAAACATGTAGAAGCAGTTAAAAAGGCAACAAGGAACTATCGTCAAAGCCCACAAGCATTAAAAAAAAGCTGTAACAGAGGTCTGAAACAGGCAGAGAGAGGGTAATCGCAGATTAATGAGCCCTGTGATTAAGAAGTAACAGAGGCAACTAAAAGGCAACAACTGGCCTAGTGGTAAAAAATGCACAAGAACACAAAAGCAAGCAGTATCAGAGGTTTGAAACAGGTTGAAATGGAACTTAATAGTAGCATTTTTTGGGGTATAGTTCTGAAAGTCGACGTCAAGAGAATGTCATCCCAATGAATTAAGCCCAACAACTAAAATAACCTAACCAACTTTAGTTAAAACTTACCAACCAATTGACATTTTATGAAAACTACTTGGTTTTACAAGACCCATCGTGTAATCCAGCATTAGGAGCAGTGATACTTATTCTTTTCAATATTCTTTGTGATTTCAATACAACAATGACTACGTCTCATTCCCAAACAAGTCAGGGTCGGCTATATGAATCATCATTGACCATGTTCCTCGTTTAAATTCCTCTCAGGCCAACATTATACAAAATAAAAAAAATAAAAAATAAAAACTCTTCAGAAGAAAACAAGAATGCATTTTCCCTTTTTGGGGTAAGTAAAGGAGCATCTTTTCGTAGAAAAAGGAGAAAATGGCTATATCTTTCTCACCTCCATCAAGGATACTAGCTGAGCTGCATTTCTTCGTTAAATTAGCAGAAAGCTCACAGTACTGCCTTTCATATCCTTCGAACACCTGACTCATTATGCCTTGCCCCCTTCTCAAACTTCACAAATACCTTCAGATCACATAAATAACCGTAATTTCAACCAAATTAACTATCTTGTTCTCTAAATTAGGTTCTCCATTGCAATAACAAAACACCAAAATGTGATATTTCGATTCCATAAGATCATGATTATTCTTAGAGAACCGAAAAAATTAAAGCCGAAAACTATGATAATTTAGCAAATGTAAGTAGATTATGTTACTAAAAAAGGGATAAATTCAGAGATATGATAATACGCACCTTGACTAGATCGGAAGAAGGAGAGAAATTCGCCGGCCGGTGATCGAAGAATCAGTGGGAAAATGGGCTGGCCTGGTCGTTGGAACAATCGAGAATAATAGAATGATTTTTTCGTTGTCAATCGTTACCCACAGACGGGAACCGAATTGGTGAGGCACTATGTTTACTTGTCCAAAAGACTCTATTTTCTTTTTCTACATCCAACTCATCCGCACCAACACATTTACTAACTCGCATTGCTCTTGATTAATTGTAATACTTTTTCTAAACATGCCCGTTATTTACTACTACTTCCGTCTCATATTATCTGTCGTGATTCTCCCTATAAAAAAAATTAATTAGGATAAGATTTTGACTATTTTACCCTTATTCATGTTTTAATTTTAGGGTGTGTCTGGTATGAGGTTTCCATATTTGGTTAGCTTAAGTGTTTTGGATTTTTTTTTTCCTTATTCGGAGAATGGAAAATATTTTTCAAAACTCCTTCTCAACCTTCCCCGCCCTCACCAACCCATCCCACACCCACCCACCCAACCCCACCCCACCCCACACCTACCCACCCTACCCCCTCTCTCCGAAAACCTTTTTTTCTTTTCAAATTTCATTTTTTTCCGTCACCACCCCCTGCTAAACCTCCCCCCCTCCCGCAAAAAATTATTTTTTTACTTTTTCTTTTGTAATTTTAAATGTTTTTTTATTT
>NW_017671935.1:179935-191738 GCF_001879085.1 Nicotiana attenuata | reverse complement strand
TTTTTACTTTTCTTTACGTTAACTTTAACTTCCGTTTCCCACGTGCCCCTGCTCCACCCCCCCTCCCCAAGAAAAAAAATATTTTTTTTTATATATTTTTAATTTTAGTTTTTTCATCTTTCGGTTTACAGGTTCGAAATTTTACAAGTTCAAAAGTTATGAGTTTGGAGGTTTATGTGTTTGGAAGTTTACGGGTTTAGAAATTATAAAATTTACGGGTTCGAAAGTTCGCGATTTTGAAAGTTTAGCGGTTCGAAAGTTTATGAAATTTATGGGTTCGGAAGGTTGTTGGTTCAACGTTTATGGATTCATGTTTATTGTATCTAAATTATTGATGAATACTCTTGAGAAGTTATTTTGCTTAATTTGCTTACCAAACACCGGAAGATGAATAAGATTACTACTTGTTTTCCAAGAAAATATTTTCCACGGAAAACATTTTCCGTTATATCAAACACACCCTTAATCTTTCTTCATTGGTATTTGAACAAAGTTAGGTGTTTTGTAGTCTTCAAGAATAATTATTACTAAGGATAAAAAAGGAAAGATAATCAATTTTGTCTTGAATTTCTAAAGTAACAAATAATTTGAGATAACTATTTTTAGTAACCCCAACTGATAATATTAGACGGATGAAGTACTATAGAGACTATAAGAGCTAGCTCTTTTTGTGGAACAACTTTTTTTTTTTTATCGTTATTGCATGTTTGACTAAGATGATATGCATTTCAAGAAAATGCTGAAAATGAGATAAGTATTCCATTTAGTTTTTCTTTTTCCACCATAAGCTGCAGGCCAAAGTATTAAAAATAAAGAGCAGAGGTACCTTGCCTTGCCGTCTATACCTTTTAAATGTGAACATCTTTCTGGTCTTGATGTTGATTTTTCAGTGACAAATTCTTCATTTTGGTGCCTATATTATTGGTTTATAACTTGTAATTTGTAAACTATTATCATCTTCAGCTATATTTACAATAATAATAAACCCAGTAAAATCCCACAAGTGGAGTCTATGAGGGTAGAGTGTATGCAGACCTTACCCCTACTCCGTAAGTGTAGAAAGACTGTTTCCAAAAGACCCTCGGCTCAAGACACCTTCAGCTATATTTGAAGTATGAAAATTCTATTCATCGAGAACTCAATTTTGAAAAAGATTCTGTAAAAATAAAATTGGAAACCTTGCCAAACAAAGGGGAAGAGGGTTAAAAAAAAAAAAGAAATGAGATGAGGAGAAAACAAAAAATACTCTATAGAGTTTACAACAGAAATGAGATCATAAAATACATGCTTTACATAAAACTAGCTACCTTAGAGACTACAACTAACGTAGTAATGGGCCAAGACTTTTGACAAATGATTTAGTACTTCTCTTTACTGGTTCTCAAAAAGTAATGATCCCACTCATGCTTTTCTAAAGTTCCAAAAGTATAATATTTCCAACTATATTCTTCATCAAAAATCATACTATAATTCTTGCCTTGTCTCATCTCTTTTCTCATTACATCCACTCTTTCAAGAACCCCTTTTACTGCTAAATCAAATGCATCTTCAACAGTCTCCAATCTTGATCTTGGATCTGCATATACCACATTTGGTATCAGCTTTATCACTTCCTCTCTCATTGCTGCAACTTGTGATCTTGGTATTTTAGATAATACATTTTCAATGCTCACTTTCTTTTTCCTTACATCATCTTCTGGAATAAGTACTGAATATTTTGTGTAATCCTTAGGTAAATGCCATATATATTGAATATAAGCAGATCCTGGAGTGAAAAACACCGGTATACAACCAGCCAAAATGGAGTCGAAAGTAGACCTTCTAGTAAATGAATCACCAGAGGGTTGTAAACAAAAATGAGAACTTTGAAACAGTTTCATAACATGAACTGGTTTATTGCATTTGTTGTGCAAGTCTTTGCATTCTAACAACCTGCATTTTCGCCTCGTTGCTAAACACTGTTCCATTATCTCGCTTCGGATTGATTCCTCCAAATTTGGTCGTGGGGCTCCCGCGAACGAGAACAACACCCTCCTCCTCAGCCTCCTCATCCTGTTTTGCCATTGGAACACATCATTGTCACTTGAAGGATGAAAGTATGTCGGGTATGGGATCGCGAAATCATTCCTGTTCCAAGGACTCGATTCGATTGTCAAGATTGTCATGTTTTGTGCCTCAGGCAACAACATTAACTTGTTACCCCAAGCTTTATCCTCCTCAATACCTCTCCTAAAATCCCAAGTAATTCTACCTGCAATCATAAAATGATCTCTACCCCACATAGTTTTCCACTCGGGTTTTTCCTTAAGTAATTTCGCAACCTCAATTGCACCTGAATCCCTCATTGATGTATTGAAATCATCCCATAAATACCTTGACACATCAAAACCTGCATAATATGGCACAAAAACTGCTGCAGCTTTCGACGAATCATTCGTTAAACAATCATTTTGCTTCATTCTGTTGTGAAACAGAACTTCTAACGAGAATTGATTCGTCGTAAACCAACCTTTGTTTGAGAAAACTCTCTGAGGGTTACCAAGATCAGGACCAAGTCCCATATTCACCAAATATTGACACATATCTTCCCATTTATTTAACAAATTACAGTGCTTCAGCATGTCTTCATTAAACCTACTTGGTATTTCTGCAACATATATATATCGTCCTTCACATGATTTTCCTCCCTTTTTATCTTCTTGAGTTGCATTTTTCTCAACCTTTTCATCTTTTGGTTCATTTTTTCTTAACAAAGGTTCCAATTCTTTCTCAAGCGCCTCCAAATCAGGTACCACATTGTCATTTTCATTATTTGATTCTTCCCCGGATCGCGTCTCGTTCTTTGTACCATCAGTGGTGACATTATTAATACTTGAAGAATTGAAATTCGAGCTAATATTTTTTTCAAGGAGGGGAGTTGGAGGAGGAATAGAAGCTAGACGAATGGATTCAATTGAACTCGCTTCGTATCGTGATGTTGTTGTTACAATTCCAGGTAGAGAAGACCAATCAACACCATAAAGCAATAAGTACCAAGAAACAAACAAAACAAAGAAAACAAACCAAAATTTATTGCGAGACCTTGTGGTGAGGGAGTTTTCCATCTTTTTTCCAAGGTTTCTTGATCTAATTATTATCTGTCTTCTATGGAGCATAAAAATTTATGGCAATTCTTGTGGAGAAGCCTCATGACAAAAAAAGAATAATATGATGATTTGGTTGATATCTGACGGAGGTGATGCTATAAAAATGCTGTTCTTGTTGGACTTCTCATATGAATGATTTAATCGGTCTCTCTGACTTAATTTATTTAATTAATCCGAATTAGTATTTGGTTACACACGTGTGAAGATCAATCCTTTAACTTATTCTCTTTCTCACATTTTATAGTAGAAGTAGTTAATATAAATCACTTATTCAGCAACAACAACAAACCCAGTGTAATCCTACAAAGTGGGGTATAGAGTGTACACAAACCTTACCCTTATCTGTAGAGAGCTTGTTTCCGATGAGACCCTTGGCTCAAGGCAAAAGTGAAAAAGAAGCAGACACAATAAATAGTAACAACAATAAGATAAGGTGATAGAATAATCGAAGCGAAGCGATATATAGTAAAAGAAATTTACGGAAAAGAAGGTCGAAATACGAGACTAATACTAAAGATACCGGCATGTAAAGAAGACATTTCCGCTTATCTACTAACCTTCTACCCTAATTTTTAATCTCCACACCCTTTTAACAAGGATCGTGTACTCAGTAAGCTGAAGTTGCATCATGCCATGCCTAATCACCTCTTTCCAATACTTCTTAGAATTACATCTACCTCTCATTAGCCCCACTATGGCCAACCTCTCGCGCCTCCTCGCCTGGGCATCTACGCTCCTCCTATTCACAGGCACATACCATCTTAGTCTAGCTTCAATTATTCATATAATTATTCATTTAAGTAGTTAGAACCAATGTGGATCCATTGGACTACTGTTCTATTGCTGATAATACTAGTATAAAACAGGTAATCCATTTCAAGACGTAATAAACTTTGTGAACAAATAATATAGTAATTGAGTATACTCTGAAAGTCTAACGCATTAAAATTTTCATATACTATAATTGAAGAGACCAACATATCTTTATCAATTGATACTCCTCTAATCGACCACCGTCCGATGCTAAAGGACGACCTTTCGACGTGGACGTAAACAGAGATCAATTTTTATAGGTCAATCAAATCAACAAGGCAGACACTGAAATTCTTATTTCTGAATAATGGCATACAGTAGAATCTCTATTGCTGTTTCTTTTTTCTAGAAGGATACATAGACAAACAAAAGACCCAACGCATTGTGGGGGAGCATATTAATGGTATATTTCATACCATCAAGGGTTGCGGTGGGATGAAAATCTCTCCACCCTAATTAAAGATCTCGTATTCGAGCTGTGAAAATGATAAAAGTTTGTAGGGTGCGCTTCTCTCAATAATGTGCCTTATGCAGTGCAACTTCAAAATAGTCAATCCTAACGTAGGTATAAGACATCAGATAAGAAACCACAAAAAGAATCGTATATTTCATGGTCTTTTATTACTATTATTCTACTAGTCTGCTTTCACAACATAGTACTTATTACTTTCATATCCTATAAAATGAACTGTTTAACGTTTTCTTTGGTTTCATTCATTGGATTATTATGATCACGTAGAAGCACATATGCTGTGGTTGGGGAAAAAATTGATCAGCCAAATAAAGTCCAAAAAAACACATTGTTACGGCACTACTTATGTATTTAACTTTAGCTTTCTTTCATACTCGAGCTAGTTTTGATAGATCAATCGTATAGGGCAAAATTCGTCCATAATAAATGATCAAAAGATAACATGTCAAATGGAACCGAGAACAGATAAAAGACGAATCTCGTGACAACTAGTATCGATCGGGAACAACAACCGTAGGTGTAGACAATAAATTGCGTCGAGAAAATAAACTCAAGACCAAAAAAATATCGCAACAATCGTAGTATTTGATTTCGAATATTTGAGTGTACAATCTCTATGAATCCTCTGATTCTTCCTTCCAATAGTAAATAAATTCAAGGGCCTTTGAGCTTGATCTTGAATCTATATTTGCTTCCACGAACGATGATCTTGTTCTTGAGCTTGAGCTTGAGCTTGAGCTTGATTCGTTCTTCGTTCTTGAGCTTGAACTTGATTTCTTGAACTTGTATTTGATTGCTTGAAGCTTGAAACTTGTAGAGAAATTTGCGGCGTTTGATCCACGAGCTCTCTCTTGCTTCTTGTTATAACTTCTGGTATCTTTTTTGGGTTATGAAGACCCCTATTTATAGTTGTGGAAGAGAGGACACTACAACATTATACATCTATAGCTACGAAATTTTAGCTACAAATTTAAAAATTGTAGCTAGTACCTAACAATAGCCACAAAATTTAGAATTCTATGGCTATTTACAAAATAATAAAATTTCTTAGCTACGAAAAATTGTGTTGATAAAGCTAATTCCTCATATTAGCTATAATTGCTAACAATCATGGCAATAGCTACCTAAATAGCTACAACTTTATTGCTACAAATAAAATTTTGTAGCTAATCATAAGTTTTTGACACGCATCAATAGTTACCGTAGCAATATTAACATTTTAGCCACAATAAATTATTTGAAATAAAATATTGTAGCTAAATAAATAATTTTGCTTCAAGTTCTAAAAAGTTGTGGCAGTAGTTAAATGATATAGCTACGGATTTATTGCTATAATTCAATTTCATAGCTAATCATTAATTTTTTTGCTATGAGTTGAAATTTACTATACCTGTAATATTCTTTTAGCCACAATAAAATATTTGAAACAAAATAGTGTAGCTAAATTAAATATTTTGCTTTAAGTTATAAAAATTTGTGGCAAGATAGGTTAAATTAGCCATGGATTTCTTGCTATAATAGAATTTCGCAGCTAATTATTAATTTTTGTCATGATTGAAACTTAATATAGCAATACTAACCTTTTAGTCACGATAATTTATTTAAATCAAAATATTACTAAATAAGTAATTTTGCTTCAAGTTCTAACAATTATGGTAATAGTTGGCTTCATAACTACAATTATTTTTCACGATAAACGATATAACCACAGATTTATTATTATGATAGAATTTTATAACTAAGCATTATTTTTTGCCACAATGTACATTTGCCGTAACTATAGCAATTTTTATCTTCTTCTAGCCACCTTATATATTTGAAACAAAAATAAGAGTTGGTCAAACGATAATAAGTTGTGAAAAATCAATTTTAACTGCAAAAGTTAGATTTTTTCAAAATAATAGAAAATATAGTAAATGTATATATAAATTAATTAAATTTCAAATAACAAAAACTAAAATGCAAAAGTTAATCTTCAATAGTATATCATTTATATGCCTACTTGTAGCCTCAAAACTTATCAAGTTACTTTTTAGATTTATCAAACTCATATTTATTTTAATGCAACTTCTTATTTTTGGACGTTAATTATATACATTTGATGTAAAATTCAAAATATATTGATATTTATAGAGAATTTATGTATGTCGAGTACTTTACTATTTTTTAAATAAGTAATTAAAGTACTTTCTTATATTTAAGTATTTATTTTTAAATAAGTCTTCATATATCGAAGATTTGTTTGATATACGTATATGTATATATTAAGTACTAAAGTAATTTCATATATCTAATGATTTATTTTTAAATCAGTGCTCATATATATATTGAAGAACTTTGTGATGGTTTTGGTATATTCAGTTTGATGAATGACAAAAGGCTCCAAATAAATATAATGAACATATTTAACACCAAAAAAAAAAAATTACAACATTATAATTCATATTAGTTTTTATATAATTCTACTATAGCTATTTACACGAAGAATTAAGAAATTAATTGATACTCAAGTCCATAGGAAAACTAATTATATTATAATTCTTATTAAATATAATGGAATTAATGCGTGAATGACTAATTATATAGAATTTGAACATTATAATCCTGTACCAATAAGTTAAAAATATGTTATAATGATTTACTATCTTAATAAGCTTCTAACTGTCATAAATTAAATTATACATTAATCTAAGAATTGAGAATTAAATATGATAATGATACATGAAGAGGATCATGTTTCTCTTATGTCTATTATTTGATATTTTATAATATTTACATAATTTGATATTATTAAGGTTGATATATGAGTGTATAATAAAAAAAACTAGTAAACAAAATATATTTGTAAGTTTCAACAATTTAAATAATTACGTAATTAATGATCATTAGATTTGGTTATCAAACAATACATTTGTATCTATGAACATTGATCAGTGATCACTAATCACACCTAATTTAGATAAATATAAAGGTTATTTATTTAATGGTCTAATACTATTTTAATAACTTAATAATAGTCATAATTTAATTAAACACTAAAACTAAGAAGTTAAAATAATTAAATAGAAGTACATAACAAAACTAACAACATTGTATAGGACGAAAAAAGTTGTAAAGAATATAACATATTATAGAATATCTTTATTTCATCTAAGATGATTTTTCTATTTTATTTAGTGCAAATTATATATTTTATCTCTTGCATTTTTCATAGATAATTTATTACTTACTTGTATTTGTTAGTACTTTCATTTCTTGCATTTATGTTACTTATATTAAGTAAGGAAAAAAAGGAAGCAAATATATATTAACAAAAAGAAAAGAAAAGTAAAGGCCAATTGGCCCAAATCAACATTTCCTAAACCTAATAAAAACATTCTCCCGTTTCTCTTCCCTGCCGCCACCCCCCTTCCCCATTTTCCCGTTCTTTCTTCAACAACGCTTCTCTTTTCACAGGAACAGAGCAACCAAAGGAATTATTGGCTAGATAGACCGACGCCTTCTCTCGTTCCAAGTATGTTTATATATCTATATCTTAAGATTTCTAAATCCCCATACACCTATTTGATTTGAATTTTTGGATTTATATTCTAACAATTTGATAGGTATTGTGTCGTATTCTGATAGGTATTGGGTGGAATCTTGAAGATTATGATGTAATATTTGGAGGAGCCACAGTTCGTCGAAAAAACATTAGGAAAATGAGATGAAAATCCTCAAAAGTTTATAGAAAAGTATATAGGTTTGTTTTCTTATCTTGTTGCTTTGAATTTTTCCCTCTTAGTATATGCTAAAAATTCTTGTAAAAGAATTATCTACAGATAATTTTTTTCTCTTTGAACGTTCTACTAGCATTTTTACAAATCAAACTTGCATCTTTGTGTTAATGTTTCTTTTGGTTCGCTCATTCTTTTGTGCTTATTATTATTTCTTTTGAATTTACAGGGTACAATTTAATCTATTGAATGCAAGAAGATCAAGGATTTAGCCTAGATGCAAAGAGTGAGACTGTAGAAAATCATCTGGTGGCAACATGTTCAATCCTCAAATCAATGACTTAGAACTTGGTTTTGTTTTGATGTGGATCCCTTCCGAATTTTATAGATTATAGTTAAATAACCGAGTCTACTTTAGATAGACAATTGTATTTTTAGATTTTTTTTGAAACTATTTAGATGCCAATTTGTATAATAAAGTGATATTCAAAGTTTATTATGATTTGATCAAACATGTATGGATATTGAATATTTGAAACTTTTAAAAATATTTAGTGAGATAGAAAAGGAAAATAGCAATGTACAGAACAGAAAAATTAATTATCTCTAATAAATTAATTTTTCATAAATAAAAATAAAATGTAATAAAAATCTAGTCACCAAATAAAACATAATAAAAAAATCTAATCATGGATATTTTGACAATTTATAGCTATGAAATTATGGGTTGGTAGCGAAATATAAATCTAATATGTGAGCATAGCTACATATTTGAATTTTGTGGCTAAAGTATAGAAGATAGCTATAAAAATGATTTATCGTGGCAAATGATAAAATTATTAGCTATAGATATATATCCTTCGTGGCAAAATATTTTTTAATATAGCCACATCACAAAATTTCTTGTAGCAATAAATACTAATCCTTAGCCACGAAATGTTAAAGTTTGTAGCTAACTTTTAGTTACGCTACTTCTAGCTACGGATGCTACGGAAAAAAATATTGTGGCTAAAGTGTTTAGCCACGAAAATTTTCATATTTAGCTACGACATGCTTCGTAGCTGTATATGCATAATGTTGTAGTGGGAGTTGTGATAAGAACAAACTCTTTCCGACCAATCAAATTGAAATGTGACATGGCCGCATTTGAATGGTCCCAGAACATGTCACTTGCACACGTGGCACGATTTCATTGGCATTTTAGTGTGACTTGGCATGCCTTATTTGACACGTGGCATGATCCTATTGGCTCTTCCGTTTGACTTGGCGTGCCACATCATTTGACACGTGGCACCAAGCTTGGCCTCTAGGAAGATGTCATCTTGGGCTTAATGAAGTGGGCTCATCACTTTAGCCCAATTAAATGGGCTAGCCCAATGGATTAAGACTTATTTATTTAATCCATATATATTGGACTTATATAATTAATTCAATTATATTAGCCCATAATATTTATTTGGACTAGTATATTTAAAATATAGTCCAAATTTTCCCTTTGAATTAAATTTGCATGCCTACAAATGCCCCCTACTCCAAGACTTGTCGGGATATTTACACAAGACTAGAGTTGAAGTACAGATCTCTGAAACCGCATACTTCCTCCAAACGATCAGATTAAGAATCACTTAATAATCTAATCTTTAATCAAATGACTCATTTATTTATTCATGCCAAGATCAGTTTGTTTGCATTTGAATTAGGGGTGGGCATTCGGTATTTCGGTTCGGTATTTAATAATTTCGGTTCGGTATTTCGGTATTCGGTTTATCAATTATGTATACCAAATACCATACCAAAATATTTCGGTACGGTTCGGTTTTTCTTATTTTGGTTCGGTACGGTTTCGGTTTAATAATCGCTAAATAATCAATGCTAGCTAACGCCTAAGTCCTAACAGTGCACATGCACAATTGTTGAAACAATTGTAAACACCACAAACAATTGTAAACACCACAAACAATTGTAAGTTACACAGTGCTATGTGGCTTCGATAACAGTCTAAGTCCTAACAGTCCTAACAGTCCTAACGTTGCAGCAACGTTTGAAATTGTCAGCTTTAAAGCACATGCAAATTACAGTCATTGCATACTAAAGTTGAAATGAAAGTTGAAACAATACATGGTAAAGTAAACACCAGACGCAAACAGTCATTTAGCAACACCAGTGCAGTGCAAAACTGCAAATTACAGTGAACAAAAACAGAACAGTCATTGCGCAACTCCAAAAACAGTCATTGCTAAACACCAGTGCAGTGCAAATTACAGTGAACAGTCAACAGTCATTGCTAAACACCAGTGCAGTGCAAATTACAGTGAAAAAAAAAAGCCATTGCACTGTATACAACTCCAAAGTTTGCCAAATTCTGCCCAACTCCAAATTGCATCTGTACGCAACTACACATTATAGACTTGACCACAATGCTTGAACCTAAAAATATATAAATCATAAGTTAGAATATAATATTTTGATGATAAAAAAATAAAACTACAAAAGTATTAAGTATATCACCAAACAAAATGAGTATTAAACTTACCACTCAAGATGCAAGTTCCAACTATACATCAAACAATGCTAGTAGTGCTTCCATTATTTTCCATATCTATAGATAATTCGACCAAATATGTCATACAAATGAAAAAGCATGATATATTATTTTGAACTAAAATACACGCAAAATATTAAAGCTTACCGAGCTCGAGTTCCTCAAGATACTTCAAGTCTTCTTCAACACTAATAGGATTGTTCTCTTCTCTAAGCCAATCTTGAACACAAATAAGAGCTTCCACACATTTAGGAGTCAATGAACTCCTAAATGAATCAAGAATACGGCCACCGGTGCTAAATGCGCATTCCGACGCCACACTAGAAATTGGAATGGCCAACACATCACGAGCCAACTCCGAAAGAATAGGAAATCTAGGAGCATGTGTTTTCCACCAACTCAAGATATCAAAGTCTTCACTAAAAGGTTCTTGTTCTTCACTAATGTATTTATCCAACTCCGATTTAGCACCCCCACCCCCATTGTCTTCCTTTTGTTTCTTCAAGCTAAGCTTAGTCCTTATTTTTGATGCACTTATAACACTCCCACTAGATGTGTTAGATGTGTTGCTAGATGAAGTAGATCTAGATGGAGATTGAGGACAAGATCCAGTTGAATATTTTTTTAGATACTCTCCAAACAAAGAATTCATATAAGCATACACCTCAACATTTATTTTCTTTCCTTTTTCCTCCCCAAAAAGTTCTTCAAGTGCTCCCTCAACATATTCAAATTTGTTACGTGGATCCAACACAGAAGCAATAAAAATCATTTTATTCATCTTTTCAGGCTCACCCCAATATTTCTTGAACTTTTCTTGCATTCGCTCAGCCATTTTTCTCAAATGCTCATCCTCACTAGCTAAACACATTTTCAAATGACAATAAAGTTCAGATACATCCTCAAAATGAGAATTACAAGTGACATAACGTGAACCTGAAACTTTTTTAGTTAGCTCGTGAAATCTTGCAAGAAACTCTATCACATTCCTCACATTCACCCAATCATCAGAATCAAGAGGACCTACACTACTACCATCTTCACAAACATGAGAACATTGATAAGCAGAAAATCCATCATCAAAAAGATGAAACTTGTCAAAGGCCATTTCAAA
>NW_017671935.1:86872-179347 GCF_001879085.1 Nicotiana attenuata | reverse complement strand
ATATATATATATATATATATATATATATATATTCTTAACGGGTTAACGGATTATCCGTTAAGAAAATTGAATAATCAGCCCCCAAACCGATAAGCCGTTAATGAAAAAAAATTAATCCTTTCTCCGTCCGTTAAACTATTAACCCGATACCAATAAGTCATTAGGCTTCGATTTTCGGTTTCGGTTCGGTTTGGAACACCCCCAATGAATACCACGTCCTAGACGAATTTCTGAAGAGTCTTAATTCTGCCTTTGTACGCGATTTTTGTTATACCTATATATTTAAAATATATACAACTGATGTGTGTATTAACTATTTTCGCCGGAATACCACGCTTTGCTGCTCAAATCTTTGCAGTTAAGAATTTTTTCTAAGGTATAAATTGGGAAAATACAAATAAGGTGCACCTCTGTATGAACTTCCAGCATATTATGTTGGACCGGTATACTGTGCTGGTTCCAGTATAATATACTGGAGACTGGAGCACCGGTGTTCCAAACTCCAGTATATTATGCTGCACCAGTATATTATACTGGAACTCCAGTAATATGCTGGAGTATTTCATCCATATGAAATATTAGGTGAAGTACATGGTTACATTCAGAGAAACAAATTTAAAAATAAAAATATAAATTTTCGATAAATGAAGAATGTGAGGATAACTGTATTGATAAACCTTTACATTCTTTATAAGTCACGTAACTTTTTACTACTATCAATAAGCCACAATGAAGAGGAGCTTCCGGATCATGTGAATTTACAAAAAAAACCATAGAGATTTAACTTTATTCCAAGAATTGACAAATAACTAAGGCAATAGTAATCAGGCGTGGACAACTTTGCAAACAAAAGGGGGCCCCACTTCAATTTTTCTTCCACACGTCAATTTGTAGGCTCTTAAAACACTATCACTTCTTTTAACATAAAGTAATAAGCCACTACCAAGAGGAGCATCCGGATAATGTGAATTTACAAAAAATCCATAGAGATTTAACTTTATTCCAAGAATTGACAAAATAACTAAGTCAATAGTAATCAGGCGTGGCCAACTTTTAGAGGGTTATTATTGTCTTATCAGTCATTTCAGCCGCATTTTAGTATAATTCTATGCATAGGATTGACAGGTCTACTTTAAATATTGGAAAAGTGGGACCCATTTACACTTGTCTGCAAGATATTCTTCTAAGATATGCATAGTATTTACGTGGGCTCCATTAACTTTCGGTGCCACAGCCTTTGCACATGTAATTCTCAACATGAGTCCACGCTTATACTCAATATTTTATTTATTAGAAAATACAGTGAAATAGATTGGTAAGAGTCAAGAGCTCAATTTGGATTCAAGAAAGTTACCCACTTATAATATCAGTAAAAGCCCGTTAAATTAGAAAAAAAGAAATTGCATGTTCAATTAGAATATGATTGTAATATATCTGTTAAGAGTGTTGAATGCCACCTAATTTAATGGTGGTGTTCCTATAACAAACGTAGTTCTTGAATATAAAACTATTTTTGGTACAACAAATAAACGAAATATGAAGATAAATGTATAAAACATTAAAAATCAAATTGTTTACTTCTTTTGTTTTAAACTTTAGTCAAAATTTACGTTCTTACTATTGCATTAGTAATNGGGCTAGAAATAAAATAAATAAGGGTGGGTGGGCTTGGGCGTTGGGCTGGGGATGGGCAGTTTTCAAGTTTAAAATTCGGTATTTCGGTATAACCGAAATACCGAAATTTCAGATTTCTAAAACCGAGTACCGAACCGAAATACCGAAATACCGAAAAATTAGTATCGAATTAGACCGAAATACCGAAAAAAACCGAAACCAAAATACCGAAATAATTCGGTCCGGTTCGGAATTCGGTTTTTCGGATTTTATTCCCACCCCTAATTTGAATCCTTTCACAAAAGCATGATGTCTTCAACGTCAATTCCAAATGTTTGTCAATAGCATTTTGTCCCCCTTTTTCAAAACATGTTTCCTTATTAAAATGACATGTAGAGTAGAACAAAAATTTCAGCCTTGTTAATTCCAAAGAATCTCCTCTCGTTACTTCATTATTGACTTGGAGAATGAAAACTTCAGCCGCCTTCCTTAATGAGTCCGAGTCCGTTTCGAAGACTAATGTCGTAGCTCCCACATCACACAAAGTCCCCTGATTGTTGCCTTTGCACACAGTGGCGGATCCAAAATTTTAAAGTGATGGGTGCTCGCCGATAAAAAATTCGAAAGAAGAGGAAAAAATAGTTTAGTTATGGGTGCTCACTCTATATTTATCTAACTATTTTTATAATTGTCTATGCAAATTTACTAAATTCGGTTAAAAGTAATGGGTGCTCAAGCACCCATAAGTATCTATGTACATCCGCCACTGTTTGCACACCTATATAAATCCCATGCTCTTGTGATTATTAAGCATCAATCTGCAATTCGCAAACTTGCTGGAACTCATCTCTGACAGGTAACGTTTTTTTTTCTTCTCTTTCTTCTTTTTTTTGTCTTTTTTTTTTGTAGGTCAAACGAGAAAGATATGTTCTTTGCATGAAGAAAACAATCTTAGGGTGTGAACGCATGAGTACCCATCCCGACCCGACTATCGGAGAGATTACTCTCAAAACGGTCCGACTATCGGAGAGATTACTCTCAATGTGGCCCGACTATCGGAGAGATTACTCTCAAAACGGCCTGACTATCGGAGAGATTACTCTCAATGTGGCCCGACTATCGGAGAGATTACTCTCAAAATGACCCGACTATCGGAGAGATTACTCTCAATGTGGCTCGACTATCGGAGAGATTACTCTCAAAACGGCGCGACTATCGGAGAGATTACTCTCAATGTGGCCCGACTATCGGAGAGGCCAACTTAAGGTGCAAAGGGACTTATATGTCCACCTTAAGATTGGAAAGTTATAGAGCTTCAACTCGAAGACTTCATGGACTTGATGAAGTTTACTTGAACACTTGGAAAACTTTGAAGATTTGGCGGACTTTGCAGACTTCAACCTGAAGACCGACAAACTTGAAGATTCGGCGGACTTTGACGTTTCAACCTGAAGACTAACAAACTTGAAGATTCGACAGACTTTGACGTTTCAACCTGAAAAATATGAGGGCTCAAATATTTCCACTTGAAGACCGATGAGTTTGAGGACCTCAACATGAAGACTTCAACTTGAAGATTTGGAGGTTTAAATATTTCGACTTTAAGACCGAAGAATTTGAAGACTTCAACTTGAAGACCGACGGACTTGAAGACTTCAACTTGAAGACCGACGGACTTGAAGACTTCAACTTGAAGGGTGGCGAACGTGAAGACTTCAACTTGAAGACCGACGAACTTGAAGATTTCAACTTGGAGGCTTTGAGGGCTTAAATGTTTCAGCTTCTCTTTTGCTTTACATTGTCCGACTTTTATCTTAGTCGCATAATTTTCAGCTTTAAGCGCTTGTAACAAAAGATTCATATTTTATCGTGGGAGAGTCCAAATAATGAACCGTTTGATTTCTCGAAAATTAGACTTCAATATCTAAAATATATCCAAAATTTAGAATCAAACACATTCAGAATCGCCCCAGATAATATTTTTTTTTAAAACCAACTTTAGATTCCACCACGTCGAAAATTTCAGATTTGTGCAGTCTCACCAAAAAAATCATATCTTGGTGTAGAAATATCGAAATTGCAAACCGTTTGACTTATTGAAAACTAGACTTCAAGATCTAGAACATATCCAAAATTCTCAACCAAACAACTTAAGAATCGTCCCAGATAATATTTTGAAATTAACTTTATATTGCACCATGCTATCAATTCCAGATTTGTGCAGTCTCACCAAAAAAATTCATATCTTGGTGTAGGAACGTCAAAATTATGAACCGTTTAATTTATTGAAAACTAGACTTCAAGATCTAGAACATATCCAAAATTCTCAATCAAACAACTTAAGAATCGTCTCAGATAATATTTTGAAATCAACTTTATATTGCACCATGCTATCAATTCCAGATTTGCGCAGCCTCACCGAAAAATTCATATCTTGGTGTAGGAACGTCGGAATTATGAACCGTTTGATTTATTGAAAACTAGACTTCAAGATCTAGAACATATCCGAAATTGTCAATCATAAAACTTCAGAATCGTCCCAGATAATATTTTGAAATCAACTTTATATTGTACCACGCTATCAATTCCAGATTTGCGCAGTCTCACCAAAAAAATTCATATCTTGGTATGGAAGTCTCGAGATCGGAATATGTCTTACTTGCCATCAATCGAAATTTAAGAGCTATATTCTCACAAATATCTTGAGTTCAAGTCTCACTGAATTTAAAACGTTGTGCCAAGCAATCTTTTCCTTGTACTTGTGTTTGCTTTTGACGCCTCTCTTCTCTTCCCCTTTTTTTTTAGGCAGAGGACGGACTTGGAGACCAACGAACTTGAAGGTTTGGCGAACCTGAAGACATAGAGAATCCCTGGACTTCAATGCAAATACTTGAGATCCTCCTAAAATCGGCCCATTGGAGATATAATTTACCATGGAGGGTTGCCCCCTTTAAATCAAATGAGATCAAAGTTCAACAGGAGGATGGCATTTCAGCTTGATCTTACATTCCTTCATACTTCATTTGAACAACAATTGGGGCAATACTTATCTTTTGAACTTATGCGAGTGAACTCAGAATGAAACTCTAAGCTGCCTACGTACCTCGATGAAGAGGATCAAGTCATACCTTAGTTCAGAATGGGTAGAATTTTTTCTTCTCTTTTTTTTTACGTCCTAACTTTTGCCTAGGCCGCCTCTTTCGAGATTTTCAACCTAGCGGACTCTTTTTTTTTTGCGTCCTAACTTTTGCCTAGGCCACCTCTTTCGAGATTTTCAACCTAGCGGACTCTTTTTTTTTGTTTTTTTTTGTAGGGGCCGTAGACAATTTAGACTCATGCTGGCCAGGAGTGTAGCAACATGCAGTTTAAGCTCATGCGTCAAGGAGCATTGCAACTTCAAGGATAATACTTCTTTAAAAACTTGACATTGATAGGGCCGATTCTCATGCCATCTGCATCAACCAGCTTGTAAGCCCCACTTGAGTAAGCTTCTTGTACGACATATGGCCCATCCCATTTTGAAGTGAACTTCCCCATAGGTTTGTGGGAAGTAATTATGGGTCTTCGTACGGCAAGGACTTGATCTCCTACTTGAAAGGATCTCGGGCGAACTCTTTTGTTAAAGGCGCGAGATAATCGAGCTTGATAACAGTCAAGACTCTGTTGAGCTGCCAACCTCTTCTCATCAAGGGCCTCTAACTCTGCTAATCGAAGTCGAGCATTTTCTTCATCAGTGATCCCTTCTTGAATAGCCAGTCGTAACGAAGGTATTTGACGCTCAAGTGGCAAGACAGCTTCGACTCCATAAACCAGTGAATAAGGAGTCGCTTGTGTTGGCGAGCGGTGAGTCGTCCTATATGCCCATAGAGCATCTTCCATACGGTCATTCCAATCTCGTTTGGATTTGGAGACGACTTTCTTTAGCAAGTTGCATAAATTCTTGTTGAATGCCTCATCTAGACCATTGGCGGGAGTTACATTGCTTGAAGCCAAAGAGATCACAAATCTTGTTCATCAGCCTATTATCGAATGGCTTGCCATTATCCGTTATTATGTAACGAGGAATGCCAAAGCGATAGATAATGTTTACTCGGATGAAACTTGCAACATTTTCTTTCTTTACCTCCTTAAGAGCAACAGCTTCAGCCCATTTTGAGAAGTAGTCGGTTGCAGCCAGGATGTATAGGTGCCCACCAGAGGACTTTGGCAGTGGTCCAACAACATCCAATCCCTAAGCGTCAAACGACCAGGATGCCACAGTCAGGTGCAACACTTCAGGAGGTTGGTGAATAAAATTCGCATGGAATTGACAAGCCTTGCATCTTCGATCGTAGTCCAAGCAATCTTTTACCATCGTTGGCCAATAATATCCCATCCTATTTATATGGAAGTGGAGCTTTAGTCCAGACTGGTGTGACCCACATACCCCAGAATGCGCTTCTTGCAAAGCTTGGAGTGCTTCATCTTCCCCTAAGCATCGTAAGAGTACTCCCTCGAATGATCTTCTGTATAGGGTATCTTTGTAGTAAAGGAATCAACGTGCACGACGATGGATTTCAGTTCTTCTCTGCGGATTTTCTGGAAGTATCCCATAGCACAAGTAGTCGATAATGGGTTGTCTCCATTCTTCTTTCTCGTCTTCAGAAACAGCGACAAGATGCTTGAGTTCATTTTCTTCACCTTCAGCCTCATTTGGCGACGGTACTACCCATTTTTGGCAAACAGTAACTTGCGCTTGATCAGGCAGGGCTAATGACGAAGCTAGGGCGGCTAAAGCATCATCCTTCTTATTTTCTTTCCTTGGCACATGCTGAATAGTCACATCACCGAGCCACCCTATTAACTTTTTAGCGTAATCATGATATGGGCGTAGTTCAGGCTTCTTGACCTCGTAACTACCTAAAAGCTGATTGACCACTAACTGAGAGTCACCAAAGACTTGTAATTGCAACCGCTTCTTTTCGACAGCCATTTCGAGCCCAAGTATTAGTGCTTGATACTCAGTAACGTTGTTAGAGCAGAGTTGCATCAACGTAAAAGAGTAGGGCAGAACTTCACCTTGAGAAGTGACAAATACTACACCAGCAACAGCTCCTCCGCGATGTGCAGCAACATCAAAGTACATCTTCCATGGAGGCTGAACTTCGATGACCATGGCGTCCTCATCAGGTAGTTCGTCAGTTAGCTCCCAATCATCAGGTATAGGGTGATCTGCTAAGAAGTCCGCTAACGCTTGTCCTTTTACAGCCTTCTGAGGGATGTACACGATTTCAAATTGTTGAAACTGGAGGTACCACCTTGCTAGTCGATCACTAAGGACAGGTTTTGACATCACGAATTTGATGGGATTTGCCTTAGAAACAAGACGAACAACATGAGCTTGAAAGTAGTGCTTCAACTTTTGAATTGAGAAGACTAACGCCAAACACAACTTTTCAATTGGCGAATAATTCAGCTCGTTCGGTGTCATCATCCTGCTCAAGTAGTAAAGAGAGTTTTCTTTCCCTTTACTATTTTCTTGGGCCAACGGTGTTCCAACAGACCTTTCTTTTGCCGCAATGTATAGTATCAATGGCTTTCCAGGTATATGGGCTGCTAAAACTGGAGGCTTCATCAAGTAAGATTTAATGCTCTCAAAGGCATTATTGCACGCTTGGTCCCATTTGAAAGGGAAACCTTTCTTCATAAGGCGACTGAATGGTTGACACCTCCCAGCTAGGTTCGAGATGAATCTTCTAAGGTACGCTAACTTTCCTTGCAGACTTTTCAATTCATGGATATCCCGAGGCTCAGGCATTTTCAAAATGGCATCCACTTTGGATTGATCAATTTCGATCCCTCGATGTCGGACAATGAAACCAAGGAACTTTCCAGAAGTAACTCCAAAGGCACATTTCAATGGATTCATCCTAAGTTGGTACCTCCGGAGCAATTCAAATACCATCCTCAAGTCCTTCAAGTGGTCGCCCTTCTCTCTTGATTTTACCACCAAGTCATCAACATAACATTCGACATTCTTGTGGAGAAGATCGTCCAAAATATTCTGCATAGCCCTTTGGTAAGTAGCACCAGCGTTCTTCAAGCCAAAAGGCATTACCTTGTAGCAATAAATACCCTTTGGGGTACGGAATGCAGTAAGCTCTTCATCTTTTGGTGCCATGCATATTTGGTTATAACCCGATGAACCATCCATAAATGACATTGCCTCGTACCCAGTAGTAGCATCGATCATCAGTTCTGGAATGGGAAGCGGGAACTCATCTTTCAGGCACGCATTGTTAAGATCCCTAAATTCAACGCACACTCGAATCTGGCCATTTTTCTTCCTTACAGGGACAATACTTGAAACCCATGTTGGGTATTTAACTTCATAAATAAAGCCAGCTTCGATGAGTTTGTTAACTTCTGTTTCAATCAAGGGAACCAAGTCCGGCCTAAAACGCCTTTGAGCTTGCTTAACAGGACGAGCACCATTTTTGACTGCAAGGTGATGGACTGCTACTTTTGGGTCCAAGCCAGGCATCTCTTTGTAACTCCAAGCAAATACGTCCCTGAACTCCTTGAGTAACTCAATATAAGTTCTTTCTTCATCAGCTTCTAGTAAAACACTTAGGTAGATGGGTCTTGGCTCTTCATCGGTGCCAAGGTTGACTTCTTTTAAGGCATCAACTGTCGTCTTCACTCCTTCTTCTAGTTCAGGTGGAGCATTTTTCGCATCTTCATCTTCTTGAGGGTCCCCATCGTCGAAGGATATGTGATAACACGGTGAAACATGCTCCAATTCTGCATTATCCTCCATCGAAGATGGAACACCATTATCGCCTTGTACAGTGACATGATACGAAGAACCTACACTTTCTTCATCTTCGTCACGTTCCTTAGTGTAGACCACAGTATATGGCTTTACCTTTAGTACTTCTTCACATGAAACCACAAGTTTTGTTTGTCGTCTCATTCTTGAAGGAACCAAACTTTGGAAATCATTAGAGATCTTCTGGATCTTGGGTGGAACGAGTGTTCTTATGCTTTGAAAATTTCTCTGGAACTTGTTCCCCTTCTTTAATGGACCCAATCTCTCAACTACGGAAGTTCTCACAGTTGATTTTCCAAGTCGGTCAAAGACAGAAGGCCTGTTAGAAGCGGCAGATTCGTGTTCTACAGTGATGTAATTGCTACTCACCCTTTTTATTGAGATGCGCACTGGTGACGATTGCTTGTATCCTAAACCTTCACGTGGTTGTCTCGTTGCAACTTCTGATGGTAGCTTCCCTAACTTGGACGGCTCATTAGGATTTATCCAGCTTTTGTAAATAGCCTGTAAGCATTAGGATCAAAACCTTCATCTGTTCGCTTTGTAGGGAGTGCCACATTCTGCAAACGACTTTGGGCCACAAACCCTACAAGCCGCATTGAGGACGACTTTACTACCTCAATTCGTTTGACTGGAAGAGTTAACTCCTTTAGTATGTTAGCTTGGAAATTAGATGATTCACCTTCATCTTTCTTCCTTTTAGGGACATATTGGAGCGCACGACTTACTTTCTTGCCATAAGAGGCAATACCCCCTTTATGAGATTTATTCACGCTGGCGTGTACCTCCTCAGTAACAGCTTTGGCTTTACCAATAGTCACCTCAGCTCTTTTAGTTATGGGCTCTTCATTCTTGCTTTTCATGCCACCATCAACTTTTAGCTCCTTCACAATGCGGTTCTTCAAGTAGAACTTTGCATCGGCGAAGTGTGACTCAGCCTCGGTGAATGGCTCATCATCAGCAACTATCTTCTTCTCGACTTCACCCTCATAGTATTTCAAACATTGATGGTAGGTAGATGGAACCACTTTGTTCTCATGTATTCAAGGCCTTCCAAGCAAGACGTTGTATGAAGTCTTTGCATCGATCACATGTAGCCATGCACTTGATTGTATATCTTCAATGGTGATTTCCAGCCTGATCGCGCCTATGGCTCTTTGCCCCCCTTGGTTGAATCCTTGGATCATCACACGACTTTCTGAGAGTTCGTTCATGGGAATACCAAGTTCTTTCATAGTGTGGATTGGCAAAATGTTCACTGAGGATCCTCCATCAACCAAAATATGATTTACCCTTTCATCGCGCATATAGCCAACCAGGTACAATGGGCGGTTATGAGGAGTGTCACCTAGCAAAAGATCGTCATTTGTGAATTTGACCTTTTCCTCACAAGCATTAACTTCTTGAGGAGTGGACTCAATGGGCTTTTCCGAAGCTGGTGCCAATGGTAGGTCATCACTCTTTCTTCCCCTTTATCAACATGGCAACAAGAGGCATCAATGCCCTCATGGGAAATCTTCGTGCGGAACCAACTTGGTAAGAACTCCTCCAAGGTCACTGGATGTTGTGGCTTTTGAGGATGGTGCACCTCCACTTTTGCTTTCTTCAAATATTTAACTGGATTCCACATCCTTGGTCTTTTCACCATCATTTTCCTTGTTGGTTGTTCTATTGATTCTTTTCGTGGGCTCCTTTTATGGTGCCTACGACGAGTCACAAATGTCCAACCTTCATCATCATCAGGTTGATTGACTTCAGCTTTGTCGCTCTCCAGTAATTCTTCATCTTTACTTTCTTTAAAACCACATAATTCATCCGGACTGAATGAGCCAAAGGTGATAGAGACTTGGTTTGCGCTTGCTTTCTCATCTTCAAGCACGATCTTCTTTTCGCGAGCCAAGTCCATGACTTTGTCCTTGAAGACAAAGCACTTCTCCAGAGGGTGGCTTACAAGTCTGTGATATTTGCAGTAATTTGGGTCAATTGTTTTCCCAGCTTCATTTGGTCGCTTCATCTCCGGAAGCTCAATAAGATTTAACTCGAGGAGTTCTTCGAAAATGGCTGGCACATCAGAATCCAGAAATGGGTACTCCTTCTCTTGCATTTCTTTTAGAGTCAGCTTCCTACTTGGCTTATCTTGAAAAGAAGTGGATTTCATACTCTGCTTCTTGCTCTCCTTCGTCGTGAACTTCACAGGTGACATGTTGACATTCATAGCTTCTTTGCTTTCAGACTTGGTTACGAACTTGCCCCACTTCCTGACTTCTTGCTTGTCATTCCCTTTGCGAGGTTCATAGATGGGCACCCTTTCATTTCCAGCGGAGGCCATGCTCAATTCCATGTCGTGGGCACGGGTTGCAAGTTCTTCAAATGTGCCAGGCTTGATACCTTGCAAGATGTAGCGCAATCCCCAATGCATGCCTTGGATGCACATCTCTATGCTTGAAGCTTCACTAAGCATGTCTTTGCAGCTGAGGCTTGCATTCCTCCACCGATTGATAAAGTCGATAACTGGTTCCCCCTTTCGTTGACGAGTATTTGTAAGTTCTATCATACTCACAGTACGTCTCGTACTATAAAAGCGATTGAGGAACTCTTGCTCTAGTTGATCCCATCTATCGATAGATCCAGCCTCGAGGTTCGTGTAATAGTCAAAAGCATTTCCTTTTAGCGAGCGGACAAACTGCTTGATGAGGTAATCTCCATAAGTCCCATCATTGTTGCACGTCTCCACGAAGTGCGCAACATGTTGCTTTGGGTTACCTTTACCATCAAACTGTTGAAACTTCGGAGGTTGATAGCCAGCAGGCATCTTCAGCATATCGACCCTTGCACTGTACGGCTTTGCATATGTAAGGGAGGATTTGGCAGCAACTTCATATCTGTTCTTAATGGTTCCTTCAATGAACTCCTTCAATTGATCGATCGGAATCATCCCTTCAGATGAAACAGGGATAGCCTTAGTGGATGCTGCTTGTCTTGGGGGAGAGTCACTCTCTAGAACCTCTGGGAGCTTGCCTGGCGCATGGGTGGATTCTTCTTCCATCAAGATTCCCACCCTATCTGTTAGCTTGTGAATTCTAGCCTCTTGATTTTGCATGCATTTGGTCAAGCCAGCGATTGCTTCCGTCAAGTTTGCCAACTGTTCCTCCATAGATGAAGTGTTTGTCACCATGGCTTGCATGATTGTCGTGGACGACGGAGAGTAGCATGGATTTTCACACAGATTGATCCTTGATTGGCTCACGCTATGTGGTGTAAGTGGGGAGGATCTATCACTTGAAGCATCATCATCTTCCTTCACAGCAGAGTGCTTGGATCCGGAGAGGTCAAGCAGAGCAAGAGTATTCTTGATCTTTTCAGCAACATCGTTTCCTCCTTCAGATGCGTTTGTGGAAGATCTTGCTCCTTTTGAGGATGAAGATCTGAAAATAGGGGTTGATGCGGACGGCACTTGGGGTGCTTGTTGTCCTAAAGAGCTTGCTTTGCTCCTCGTAACTGGTCCGAAGCTTCCAAAGGTGACATCGAGGATGCGTTCCACATCAGCATAGAACTTGGAGTTAGCAGCCTTGGTGGAAGTTGAGCCGGAGTTGATTTCTTTGAAGCCATTTCAATGTTCTTGGACTTTGGTGATTGAAAAGTTGAGATGAGAGGTAGGGATTGTCCCACCGGGCGTGCCAGAATTTTTAGACAATAAATTGCGTCGAGAAATTAAACTCAAGACCAAAAAAATATCGCAACAATCGTAGTATTTGATTTCGAATATTTGAGTGTACAATCTCTATGAATCCTCTGATTCTTCCTTCCAATAGTAAATAAATTCAAGGGTCTTTGAGCTTGATCTTGAATTTGTATTTGCTTCCACGAACGATGATCTTGTTCTTGAGCTTGAGCTTGAGCTTGATTGCTTGAACTTGATTTTGATTCGTTCTTTGTTCTTGAGCTTGAACTTGATTTCTTGAACTTGAACTTGATTGCTTGAAGCTTGAAACTTGTAGAGAAATTTGCGGCGTTTGATCCACGAGATCTCTCTTGCTTCTTGTTATAACTTCTGGTGTCTTTTCTGGGTTATGAAGACCCCCATTTATAGTTGTGGAAGGGAGGATTTGTGATAAGAACAAACTCTTTCCGACCAATCAAATTGAAATGTGACATGGCCGCATTTGATTGGCCAGAACATGTCACTTGCACACGTGGCACGATTTCATTGGCCTTTTAGTGTGACTTGGCATGCTTTGTCATTTTGACACGTGGCATGATCCTATTGGCTCTTCCGTTTGACTTGGCGTGCCACGTCATTTGACACGTGGCACCAAACTGGGCTTCTAGGAAGATGTCATCTTGGGCTTAATGAAGTGGGCTCATCACTTTAGCCCAATTAAATGGGCTAGCCCAATGGATTAAAACTTATTTATTTAATCCGTATATATTGGACTTATATAATTAATTCAATTATATTAGCCCATAATATTTATTTGGACTAGTATATTTAAAATATAGTCCAAATTTTCCCTTTGAATTAAATTTGCATGCCTACAGTTAGTATCGGATAAACCCCGAAAGGAGCCTAGTCAACCGGAGCAATTGGAATGTCTGCCATCGGATATATAACATCCAATGAAGAATATTCTCTAACATTAAATGGGCAACCGTTGCAGAGAATATTTGCATTCATAGTCTGCCGTTACATATTCATCAATGGTTCCTTTATTGTCATTTAAGAAGGGCTTAATCCTAGGATCTTGTTTCCTTAGGTGTAGCTGTAAATAGTAGGCTCAAGCTCAACTATGGCTGTCCAACGAGATGGGCCGTCTTGTCCCGTCCCGGCTCACTTAATTCTAAACAGGATGGGCCCATGTTAAACGTGACACGGGATGGGATGGGACGGGATGGCCATTTCGCCCTGTTTATCCGTCCCGCCTGTCCAGCGTCTTTTTCAATTTTTTTTGAATTATAGCCGTTGGGCAACCGCTTCAATTGCAAATATAGCCGTTCCCAATGGTTACACCCCCTATCCCCACCAAACTTTTAATATAACCCCTATGTTTATTAAATTAAACTTTGGCCTATTTTTTTTTACTATAAATACCCCCATCCTTCTTCATTTTTTTCCACAAAAATCAATCATTCTCTCTCAAATTTCTTACATTCTATCTATATTATTCTCTCAATTTTCTCACAATTAAGCGATAAGTTTCAAGTATTTGGGTAAATTTTTGGAGCAACTTTCAAGCTTCAAATTAATTCGTCAAGTATTTGGAGCAATTTTTTGGGCAATTTCTTCAAGTTTTAATATTTAATCACGGTGCACTCGTTCCATCTCCTAATTTTAATATATAATTTTTGCGTATCATTTTAGTGCTTAATTTTTGTGTTTACTTTACATGTTCTATTTTCATATTTTTATTTGTGTGTTTAATTTTTGAGTTAAATTTTTAAATTTAATTTCGTATTTAAATTATGGCACCTAAAAATGTATTTGGCCTATTTAAAAAAAGTAGTAAAATGAGTAGTAACAGTGATAGTAGTAGTAATCCTAATCCCAGTCCTAATCCTAATCCTAATCCTAGAATTAGAAAACATATAGATGAAATGACTCATGTTGATGAAACTTCATTTTCCCAACCACACGCATGTTATAATATTAATTTCGGAGAATAACTAGATCATGAAACTTTACAAAGATAATTTGGCAATGATATTTTTATTGAGGACGAAGAAAATGAGGAAGAAGAAAATGAGGAAGAAGAATTAGATTAAACACCCACTAGTCTCGCAACACAAGCTCCAACTCAGAGTCAATCTTGGTAGCTTTACCCCCTATACCTCCTATAAGGGGTAAGCCTAAGGCCGAACGTCCCAAAACATCACTTGTATGGAATTTTTTTAAACATAATAAATTCAATCGGCGTGCTATATGTGAAAAATGTAAGCAACGATTTGTACACACAAAAAGTGGTGGGACGGGGGGTTTAACCAGGCACTTACTTAAGGAGAACAAATTTTTATGGATACAAGCTAACATACAAGTCGGAAAAATTACGGATCCTAGCACCGATACTGGCGCTCCTAGTGGATCTGGCGGGATTTCTAATTTTTTACAACAACAGCTTGACCCTGCTTCTGGTACTATTTTACGCTCATATAACAAAGATAGAGATCGTGAGAACTTAGCAAAAAAGGTGATTGTCTATGGCTTACCTTTTACTTTTTCGTCTCACCCTACATTTTTGCAGTATATACAAGAAACTTATAATCCTGCTTTTCAAGGTTTTCCTAAGACCACAGTTAGAAATGATGTTTTTAAATTTCAAACCGAATATCTCCAGTATATTTTTTTTGTATTTTTTCACTTTGATCGAAAAGTGTCTATCTCATCTGATATAGCTCGTAGTGCTAATGGTTGTGATTATTTAACTATTACATGTCATTGGGTTGATCATCATTGGAACATGCAAAAACGTATTATTGGTTATAAATTTGTTGATTCAAAACACACTGGAGCATATATTGCAACTACTGTTCTACAAATAGTTAATTTTATGGACTCATTGATAAAGTTTTAACTATCACCTTAGATAATGCTTCTGTTAACACAACCCCAACAACTAGCTTAAGAACTAGACGTTGTCCAATTAATCCAGCAATTTTTCATGTTAGATGTGCATGCCATATTTTTAACTTGGTTGTAAAATATGGCATTAATTTATTTTCTAACGCTTGTAGTAAAGTACAACATGCTTGCAGCTATATTTTGAAAGCTAATAAAGCGAGTAGACTTCGTGAATTTGCTCAAAAATGTGCTAGTGCTAACCTTCCATATAGAAAAGTTCCAAAAGATGTATGTACTAGGTGGAATTCTACTTATGAAATGCTTAGAGTTGCTTATGATTATCGGGTGCCTATACAAAAGGCATTTAATATACATAATGGTATCTCGGCTGATCGAATTGTTGATTCTTATTGGGATGGGATCAAAGAGCTTACTAAATTTTTAGAAAATTTTTATTATGCTACAAAATAATTTTCTGGTATATATTATCCTACTTTATGAAAATATTATGGTATATTTGTTGAATTTCTGTTGTATTTGGTAAGTAAAAAACAAATCCAACGTATGCACCGACCATTAATGAAATGATTGCAAATTTAAAAAGTATTTTTTCCCTATGCCCCAAGTTTATTTAGTTTCTACTCTACTTAACTCATCTTTAAAATTAAGAGGTGCAAAGGGACTTGTTCGTAAAATTTATGAGAATTTATCAATTCAAGAAAATGAACAACCATCTCTCGAAGACTGCCAAGCTAACATATATTCTTATGCTAGATCAATGTTTGATAAATATAAATCTATGGAAACAACAGGTAGTGAAACTGCTCCTTCTACTTCTAAGTCAAGAGTAGAAGTTCTATGGGAAGATATGGATGATATAACACGTGTTGATTCCTCTATTGATGATGAACTTGATTATTTTCTTAATCAAGGATTGGAAAATATTAAAGACGAAGAAGGCAACGGAAATGTCACGACCCAAAATCCATTAAGGGCCGTGATGGCGCCGGACACTGCTGTCAGGCAAGCCAACCAAATTACTGAATCAATTTCTCGTTTTATTACTTTTGAAAAGTCTAAGATTTTCCTTCAAATTTAGCAATTTAAAAGATAATTGTCTCAAATCAAATTCAAATAAATAGCAGTTGAATACAAAATACTTCAAACCACCCCAGAACCCGGTGTCACAAGTGCATGAGCATCTACAGATAAGGAAATAAAATACAACATACGTCCGAAATACAGTGGACAAGAAACAAATACAATGCACTGGAAGGGACTGTACTAGCTGCGGGTCGCCTCGAAGAATGCAACTCACCTAGTCCCTGAATCATCCGCGCTTCTACGCCCAGTAGGCCACAAGGGTTACATATACTTGTGCAACAAAAATGCACAGAAGTGTAGTATGAGTACGAAAATAACGTGTACTCAGTGAATATCCCGCCTAATCTCGAAGAAGTAGAGACGAGATGGTCGACTTCGACACTTACTAATGGTCCAATAGTGAGGTCAGTAATACATTAAAATTATAGATTTCTATAAACATGATTTTAGTCCAAATAGAAGGAAACAAGTAAACAATCAATTCTTTTATAGGAAATTTTCAAAATTCCTTTTCGTAATTATCCGATCATTTCCAAGCCATAAAGAGGCTACAACAACTTAAATAAGTTTCAAGGCAAGCAATACAAGCATGCGCACATCATGCCGAGGCGACGGCCCGATCCAACAGAAATGTAAACTGTGCACTTGCCGAGGGTCGACGGCGCGTCTATAGATGCATCTATTTAATATGCCGAGGCGTTCGGCCCGTTCCAAAATAAACACGTAGAGACATTCAATCAAGAAGCCAACATGGGCAATTATTCAAAGAAAAGCTAATTCTCTTTCAACAATTTAAGAAAATGAGGTTTAGATCTTGTTAGAAATTCATTTTACTATTTTGATGTGGTTTAAGCAATTCAACTGTCCATAAGATTACAAATATTCAAAGTATAGCATGCTTTTGGGTCCTAGACTACCCGGACAATAGCATAATAGTAGCTACGCACGGACTCTCGTCACCTCGTGCGTACGTAGCCCCCACAAATAGGAGCAAATATCCAATTAATTTACCTATGGGGACATTTTCCTCTCACAAGGTTAGAAAGGAGACTCACCTCGCTCCGAAGATCCATAACCGGCATTCCACGCCCTTCCGAAGACTCCAATTGATGCACCACGCTCCAAAACTTAACGTTGATGACGAAAATCCCCTCTTGAAGTTCCCCAAAAATCGCCCAAGCCAAGAAAAATATGAGAGAAATGGCCAAATCCCGATTTTAAAACAACCTTCTGCCTCCATCTATTTCCGCACATGCGGTCCCTTGACCGCTTCTGCGGTTCCGCAGGTGCGGTTAAATTACCGCTTCTGCGGTCCTCCCTAGGCCGCCCTGCTTCGCTTCTGCGACAACCCTTCCGCAGATGCGGTCCCACTTCTGCGGAACTTTGACCGCATCTGCGGTCCTCTCCAAGATGCCCTCTTCCGCTTTTGCGCTCACTTCTCCGCAGATGTGGTCCCGCTTCTGCGGAACCTTGACCGCATCTGCGGTCCTCAAGCCTTTGACAAAAATCGTCTTCTGCGGCTCCCTTTCCGCTTCTGCGGTTAAACCACCGCAGAAGCGAAAATACCAGCAACCAGATCCTTCAGCTGTCCAAAAATCCCAATTTCGATCCGTTAACCACCCGGAATCCACCCGAGGCCCCCGGGACCCCAACCAATCATACCAACCAGTCCCGAAACACCTTACGGACTTGCTCGAGGCCTCAAATCACATCAAACCACACGAAAATCATGAATTACACCCCGATTCAAGCTTCATGAACTTTAGAACTTCCAACTTCTACTTTCGATGCTTAAACCTATCAAATCAAGTCCGATTAACCTCAAATTTTGCACACAAGTCATATTCGACATTACGGACCTACTGCAACTTCTGGAATCGGATTCCGACCCCGATATCAAAAAGTCCACTTCCGGTCAAACTTCTAAAAAACCTTCAAATTTCTATCTTTAGCCAAATGGCTCCAAAATGACCTACGTACCTCCGAATTCACTTCCGATCGCGCTCCCAACTCCAGAATCACCATACGGAGCTATTCCCGGACTCGAAATTCCAAACGGGCATCGATAACACTGAAATGTACTTCAAGCCAAACTTAAGAAATTTCTTCAAAAATGCTAACTTCCACAATAGGCGCCAAAACGCTCCCGGGTTATCCAAAACCCGAACCGGGCATACGCCCAAGTCCGAAATCATCCTACGAACCTGCTGGAACCTTCAGATCCTGATTCCGAGGTCGTTTACTCAAAATTCCAATCCTAGTTCATTCTTTCAACTTTAAGCTTCCGAAATGAGAATTCTCTTTCCAAATCAACTCTGGACTTCCCGAAATTCAATTCCGACCACGCGCACAAGTCACAATACCTGAAATGAAGCAGCTCACGGCCTCAGGCTGCTGAACGGAGCGCTAGAGCTCGAAACAACCGGTCGGGTCGTTACATTCTCTCCCACTTAAACATACGTTCGTCCTCGAACGTGCTGAGAACTACACTGAAGTGGTTTGAAATCACTGTTTAACACCTATGCACCTTCCCGTGCTACCATGACTCAGTTGAGCACATCAGCTCGATCGATTCTGAAGATATTCCCTTTTATTCAAGCAAATAAGCCTTAGAGCGCAATTCCAACATCCGGAATTCAATGCCCGACCTGTTTCCAACATACGATCACCATATCAATCACTACACGCTGTACCCAAACATGACTGCATAATTTGCTGAATTCACACCTTGCATCATTTTACTCACCGGACCACAATAACATTTTCTGATCAACTTAGTCGAAATTCCACGAATCTGATGCTCCCATTGCACCCCATGACATATACAGGTCTTACTCTAACTCTTACAATGCAGCCACAACGGAAGAGATGTGCAGAAATTCATAATCAACTGCTAAGTCAACCAATCATTGAGGCTATACTTCTGATAAGAAACATTACCATATTCTGAACCAAATAATGATCTTTGCTCCTTAATATATTTCACGTAATCAGATTGCATTGATCCTAAATCCAACAATCTCGTCTCACCCAGTACGAACTGCTCAGGCAATAAGCCACCCCGACATGACCAAAAGTCCCATATGATGCTACAATGTGCCAATAGGCTACCAATTCGATCGCGATGCAAAAGGAAAAATGAACTCTGGAAGGAATTACCCAACTCACGCACTAATACGGACTTTCCTTAGAAAATAGGAAGCAAGACATACAAAAATAGCAGATAGAAAACTATACTCAACATCACACTATTGCGGCGCGCAACCCGATCCAAATAACGTACCCATGGCAGCATGCCACCCGATCCAGACATAGATCTTACATATTGAGATGCACATCGAGCTAAATTTGATCATTACAATAAAATACCGAATTTCGGTCACGAGCACGCTAAGTGCATAATAATATCACTGAGGGAACATGTAGCGCTATAAGCTACGAAACCCAAGCACAACTGAGGTGCGATATACAATCTGAATCTCAAGAGCCATTTGGCTCATATAACATCATTTCTTCGCGGATCCTCGGCACATAAGCAACCTCTCAAGCCGTCTCACAACTCACACGGCGCAATGTATCACTACATAAAACATATAACAACGAAATAACACCCTGACTACTCCCCCATAAGGAGCGCATTACTGAAATGAACACAACTGGCCTGACATAGAGCCCATATTCACATTTAAATTCATCCACCGACCTCGAGTCGATCCCGATCATATCAACTAAACCAATAACCTTTCAAGGGTCCATACTAATTTCCCTCTTCTCATAACACACAAGAACAACCATCATAACCGGAGTACTCATCCACAGTCCACAACTCAGTAACTGAGTGCCCTCCAGGCATATATTCTCAAATCAACGATGTCATCACAACCTTCATACTTGGTTTAAGTCTTTAATCAATCTAGTGACTACCTGCCTCACTTATACTATCTTCCTGTGGGGCACACTCCCACAACCTACCATAACAAATAACTGGGTCGTACCTCCAAACCACCGGCCGCACTAACGCCGAAAAGCGATCAAGAATAATTAACCAGGATGCAAAGTCCTTTTTACAAACAACCTATCTCAGGTGACACTGATGACAAAACCAACTTACTTTAAACATCGAAACTCCTCTCCTGCTCATCCGAGCTCGTGACATCCTTGTCAACACCGAACTGCTACCTTGATCTTCACTTCAAATTCCATACCACTTGCTACATTTAACATGCCAATATACGATAGAACTCGTTCCTTATCATAGCTTCGGGACCACTGTTAGATTGACATTTCATCACATAAAAGCTTTCCACTTAACTCACTTCAGGAGAACCATAGCAGCACACAGGCGAATTTTCATAACCGTAGAATATGCAAATCTCTAAGTAGTGGTCTAAGCCCCCATAGCCCTTCCGGAATCTGCTTCCACACAACAAGCCATAACAGTGGAATACCTCTGAATAAAATCAATTACGGCGGCCGACAGGCCTCACACGTACCATCACAAATCACTTGTATAACTTGATCACGCTGAAGGAACTGATCACTAACACCAATATGCCAATTCAACTATGGCCAATCAATCTACCTTCTCCCAATTTATCCTTGATTGCCTTAGAGATAATACTAACTCCATCCGTCACATATCATACTCCATCCGCACTCATTCCGAGTGACCTTGAACCACGAGGCCATGCTGCCTCAAATCCCACGAACCACTTCATACCTTCCTTGCGCGCATATTCGCACCCTCAACTGATACGCCCATCCTGCTAATCCTGTTACGAATCCGAAACCTCTTCTCATTTTTCCTCTCAAGAGCTACACTGCGAGTCAAAACATCATAGAACATTCTGGGCCTCCACTCATAAGCTGCTGCAAAAGCTTGATTCTTAACTGTACTTATAGGCTCGAAATCATTAGGCACCGTACTTTACCTCTTTTGAATCCATTAGGACCGTTACTGAGAGCCACCCGCTCTGACTTGGTCTCGAATATAATCAACTTCATAAATCTTATAACACATGAATACCCTCTCGACGAGGCACCCGGCGGAATCACTTCCTTTGAAACCCGCATTTATACAAGGCATAAACCCTGAGTCCTTCCCCAAGTCTGAACATGGGCCAATAAGGCAAACGATAGCCCACCTTTAATAATTCCTTTGCTCAAATTACCACTTATGGCCTTTTCCCGTTGCTTAATGGACCCCATCAATATAGCTAATAACCCAGAAAACCTCGCAACGTAGTTAACCATGCAACCCCATCATAGGCGATGGGACTCTCCCACTTAGCTTGAAGCCACTATTACACAACTCCGGAATTTACCAGGATTCTTAACCTCCTATTGACATAACCTTGCGTAATCAACTGCCAAAATTCTCGATATCTTACTATAGAAATTATTAACAACATTTGCACGACCAATTCCTTCATTGTATAACCAGTAGAACTCTTCGCAGAAGCCTCGCCAACCACGCGATTGCTAACCTGCTCACAGGAATACCCCACCTGTAGAAGTCACTCCCCGGCATCTTCCAACGCTGCTGCATGGGGTACAATCACTACGACATCAATGACCCCTCCTGAGTCCGAGCTCACTCTCCAGCTGCACAAGTCCATTCACCCCTCGTGGACATCAATTGAATGCGCGGAAATAATCCTCCAATCCAAAGTTATGTGGTATCCCTTCTCCATTCACGAACCTCCGTCCCGTTATATCAAATCTCCTGCCGCATGATAGCCCATACTTCTAATTCATCCGTAGGCTTCAATCGCCAGCCACTATAATCCCAAATCATTCCAAACTTTCCTTAAGGTGCGAAATCATCCCACTGCAAAGCCCATATGCAACTCCGACACTCTCCACTTTGGCGGAACTCATCCCCTTAATCGACTACTCGACCTTCGCTTCACCTGGCCTTTTTAGAATTTTTGAACACCGCCTGACGCTTACCACATGTCCTTCCTCATCCATTGATATTCAGTGGCTGTCTTAAATAAGAATCTATCTTCGTGGCACTTGAACCCACAATTGCTGCTAACTTTAAACCTTTCAAAGGTCATCTTTATCGAACCGTCAACATTAGAAATACTGATTCAATCCTGAACCTCCGCACCCTGCGATATCTGACAGTTGTATCTCCCATACTATTTCACAATATCTTGCCCTAAAGGCAAATTCTAGCAGATCATAACACCAACAAACTTAGTACGTTCTATTAGGACAACGACACCCCATCATAGAAGAAAGCTCCACCACGCTTGCAAATACCAAGTCTCATTACTTCCACCAGCCCACATCTGACCATCCTTAGTCCGCTTGCCTTTCCCCTGCCGGGAATAAAATACTGAATCTCTTGATTAAGCACTGAGTAAACCCCCCTTCAAGTCCTTCACTGTCCCGACACGTGGGCAAACATCCTACCATCATATCACTACTGCGGAACAGTCATTCATAGGCATCATGGCAACTTGTGCTTAGCCCCAAAGCCCTCAGAAGTACCGTTACTGAGCTGAAACATTAAAATATCCTTCCATAAAGCGACGATAATAATCAAATCAACTTCACCGGGAGAAACATCCCGCACCACATCCGTAGTATCGTTATGATTCTTCAATTCTCGATTTATAACAAGCTCTTTGCGTGGCGTAAGATTGAGTAGGAATGAATTAAAGGCATACCCCTCCAAGGATCAAATCGCACGATAAGGAATCAAAAAGGGAAGTACTCCTAACAGTCCTGAAGCCTCCCGAGGAAAAGCACAGACGTCTCCGTACCGATCCGCGAGACTCTACTAGACTTGCTCATGACTCGTGAGACCCTAGGAACCTAGTGCTCTGATACCATGTTGTCACGACCCAAACTCCACTAAGGGTCCTGATGGCGCCGGACACTGTTGTCAGGCAAGCCAACCAAATTACTTAATCAAATTCTCATTTTAATACTTTTGAAATCTAGGATTTTCCTTCAAATTTAGAAATTTACAAGATAATTGTCTCAAATCCAATTTAAATGATAAGTAGTTAATATAAAATACTTCAAACCATCCCAGAACCCGGTGTCACAAATGCATGAGCATCTACTGACAAGGAAATAAAATACAACATCTATCCGAAACACAGTGGACAGGGAATAAATACAATATGCTGAAAGGAACTACACTAGCTGTGGGTCGCCTCGAATAATGCAACTCACCTAGTCCCAGAATCATCCGCGCTGCTACGCCTAATAGGCCACTAACATCACCTGAACCTGTGCAACAAAAATGCACAGAAGTGTAGTATGAGTACGAAAACAACGTGTACTCAATGACTATCCTGCCTAATCTCGAAGAAGTAGAGATGAGATGGTCGACTTCGACACTTACTAAGGGTCCAATAATGTGTTGTCAATAAAACACTAAATCGCGGATTTCTATAAACATGATTTTTAATCCAATATAAGGAAACAAGTAAAACAATTAATCTCTTTTATATGAAGTTTTCCCAAAATTTCCTTTTCACTATTTATCCAATTATTCTCAAGCCGTAAGGAGGCTAAAGCAACTTTAATAAGTTTCAAGGCAAGCAATACGAGCATGCGCAAATAATCACCGTGGGACGTACGGCCCGATCCAACATAAATGTAAACTGTGCACTTGCCGAGGGTCGACGGCGCGCCTATAGATGCATCTATTACCCCGCTCGCGAACTAACCTGTGACGCGGTCAACATAAAATAAACACACACCCTGATCGCGAATCATGCGTGTGATGCAGGTACACATAGAGGTACATGCTCAAACAATCCATCAAGAATTATCAGGGGACATTATCCAAATTAAACAAATCCTCTTTTAACAATTCGAGAAAGTAACGTTTAATACCTTTTTAAATTCATTTACTAATCCAAGGTGATTTAAGCAATTCAAGCTGTTAATAAGTTTGCAATTAATCCAAGTATAGCATACTTTTAGGTCCTAGACTACCCGGACAATAGAATTATAGTAGCTACGCACGGACTCTCGTCACCTTGTGCATACGTAGCCCCCGCAAATAGGAGCAGATATCCAATTAATTCACCTATGGGGACATTTCCCTCTTACAAGGTTAGAAAGGAGACACACCTCACTCCGAAGATCCATAACCGGCATTTCACGCCCTTCCGAAGACTCCAATTGATGCACCACGCTCCAAAACTAGCCAACGGTTACACAAATCCATTAATATATGCTCAATTGTTCATTACGATCTAATTTATAGCAAGATAATGATCGTGTCCGGAATCCGAAATTTTTCGAAGATAATGATTACCCATGACCTTGGGAACTCAAATATATAATTTTCACTAAATTCCATACTCAATATCGTGGCTAAATTCCAAGTTTACTAATTTTCTAGATTTTCCACCAAAACCTCAAATTTATACTAATTTAAATGCTCAAATCCATATATAGTTGATGTATTTAACTCAAAATAGGTGGGGATAACTTACCTTAACGTTGATGACGAAAATCCCCTCTTGAAGCTCCCCAAAAATCGCCCAAGCCATGAAAAATATGAGAGAAATGGCCAAATCCCGATTTTAAAACAACCTTCTGCCTCCAGCTATTTCCGCACCTGCGGTCCCTTGACCTCTTCTGCGGTTCCGCAGGTGCGGTTAAATTACCGCTTCTGCGGTCCTCCCTAGGCCGCCCTGCTTCGCTTCTGCGACATGCCTTCCGCAGATGCGGTCACGCATCTGCGGAACATTAACCGCATCTGCGGTCCTCTCTAAGATGCCCTCTTCCGCTTCTGCATTCACTTCTCCGCAGATGCGGTCCCGCTTCTGCGGCTTCTGCCGAACCTTGACCGCATCTGCGGTCCTCAAGCCTTTGACCAAAATCCACTTCTGCGGCTCCCTTTTCGCTTCTGCGGGGCCGCTTCTGCGGTTAACCCACCGTAGAAGCGAAAATACCAGCAACCAGATCATTCAGCTGTCCAAAAATCCCAATTTCGATCCGTTAACCACCCGGAATCCACCCGAGGCCCCCAGCACCCCATCCAATCTTACCAACCAGTCCCAAAACACATTACGGACTTGCTCGAGGCCTCAAATCACATCAAACCACACAAAAATCACGAATTACACCCCGATTCAAGCTTCATGAACTTTAGAACTTCCAACTTCTACTTTCGATGTTTAAACCTATCAAATCAAGTCCGATTGACCTTAAATTTTGCACACAAGTCATATTCGACATTACGGACCTACACCAACTTTCGAAATCGGAATCCGACCCTGATATCAAAAAGTCAACTCTCGGTCAAACTTCCCAGAAACTTTCAAATTTCTATCTTTAGCCAAATGACTCCAAAATGACCCACGGACCTCCGAATTCACTTCCGATCACGCTCCCAACTCCAGAATCACCATACGGAGCTGCTCCAAGACTCGGAATCCCAAACGGACATTGATAACACTGAAATGCACTTCAAGCCAAACTTAAGAAATTTCTTCAAAAATGCTAACTTCCACAATAGGCGCCAAAATGCTCCCGGGTTATCCAAAACCCAAACCGGGCATACGCCCAAGTCCGAAATCATCCTACAAACCTGCTGGAACCTTCAAATCCCGATTTCGAGGTCGTTTACTCAAAATTCCAATCCTAGTTCATTCTTTTAACTTTAAGCTTCCGAAATGAGAATTCTCTTTCCAAATCAACTCTGGACTTTCCGAATTTCAATTCCGACCACGCGCACAAGTCACAATACCTAATATGAAGCTGCTCACAGCCTCAGGCTGCTGAACGGAGCGCTAGAGCTCAAAACGACCGGTCGGGTCGTTATAGGAACAACCGAAGAGCTTTCCAGCTCGAAGACCTCAGGTTTAAAAGCATGTGTTGCACTCTTTTCCTTCAATCGGATTTTATCCCACGAAGGGTTTTACCGGCAAGGATTTTACAAGGCAACATCGATATGCTACCTGAGAAGAACTTAACAAATATTCAAGGCTTCTCTTCAATCAATCTCGAATACTGGGGGGCGTCCCCCCGGGAGATCATCCCCCTGAAGAAGTCAAGCTAAGCCAAATAGTGTCTCAGTAGGAAAATGATGTATCGGGCCAAACGGTCGAATGAACCGTGTCGGCATAGAATAGTTCAACCCTTGACGACAAAACATGTATACTTGTTCCAAGTAATCAAGTAATATTTTTTCTATCAAAAAACTTCGCGCTTCGAAGAAATCCGCTATCTTTCCAAGAAACGGCTCTAGAGCCAGAAATTTCCCGAACACTCGGGGACTGACGTCAAAAACTTGAAGTCACATGACCTCCGGGTCGGAAACTTCAAACTTGTAAGCCCTCAATGAGGCAACTCCAAGATTACACAAAATGTCTCCAGAGCCAAGAAACTCTCGATGTCTCGGGGACTGTCACCGACGGCCACCCCATCGATTTGTTAACCCGAGGCTATAAGACCCCATGCGGGCAACCTCGAGCTCATAAGACCTTCACGAGGCAAAACCAAATCTGTAAGACCTCAAGCAAGGCATGAATTATACTTGTACCAAGTAACCAAATCTGTAAGACCTCAAGCAAGGCATGAATTATACTTGTACCAAGTAATCAAAATCTGTAAAACCTCAAGCAAGTTATGAATTATACTTGTACCAAGTAACCAAATCTGTAAGACGTCAAGTAAGGCATGTTAAAATGTATAAGACCTTCCAAAAAGGCATCATCCCGATCTTAAAGTTAAGGCTATATGTTCGAACTTGTAAGACCCATAAAAAGGCATACCCTCGATATAAACGCCAAAACCACTTCACTCGGGGACTAAAAGGTTACAGCCAAATACAATGACTACGGTCACAAGGCTATACCATCCAAACTAACACGACTCGGAGACGCCCGACCATCGCTAGTATACTCACAGGCCTTCAAATTACTTCGAAAATACTTCAAAATACATAAGCAAAAGAGCTTCGACCATGTCAGCTCTGAACAACAGGCTTCGAAACATTCAGCCATCGAGCAAAACCTCCCGAGGTGCTCGCCATCGTCACACAACGGCTCACAATTGAGGTTCTTATCGAACCGTCGAAGAGTCGGACGAACACAAAAACTTCAGCGAGGGAAAAATAAGCCTATACTAGAGGTCATACTGACCCTACACATAAGACCCACTGTCGCCAGCTTAAATAAAGGTCGTGTTGACCCAGTGCATAAGAGCTACTATCGCTAGCTCGTATTAAAGGTCATACCGACCCAACGCATAAGAGCCCAGATGCCAGCTTAGAAATTTAAAAACTTGAGGGTCAGTAAGCTCGAGTCAAAATCTAGCTCGAAGACAGAGCCCGAAACAGTTAACTAAAAAACGCCCAAGGGTAAATGCGTAAGAGCCTACGAGCTAGACCAACAAGCCTTAGAGCCGATTTACGAACCTAAAGGTTTTTTACCTCAAAGTCCAGTTCACCTGGCCAAAAACATCGACAGACATATGAATCCAACAAAAAAGAGACGTACGCAAGCGGAGGAAAAACACGAAAGGTGAAGCCAAAAGGCTTCCTTTTATACATATGTACAAAGCTCCATTTACAAAATTCTCCAAGAACACTGTACAAAGAATCAACAAAGCAAAGCCTAGTCTACGCTCCCCTCGGGGACTGTGGCCCATCGGCCCCTTCCTCATTATCTTCGGCATCGGATAAGAGGAACTTGGCGTCATGTTCATCTGCCTTCGCCTACTCTATCTCCTCAGAGAGATCGAAGCCCCTAGCACAAATCTCTTCGAGAGTTTCCCTCCAAGATTTGCACCGAGCATACTCGTTGCTTCTGCTCTCCCAATCAGAGGCCTCTCTTAGCTCGGCTCGGGCGTCGGCAGCATCATTTAAATAGACGACCACTTTCTGGTCTGCCTTGACTCGGATCTCTTCAGCTTCAGCTCGGGCATCAACGACTTCGGCCTTCATCTTCAGAAGCTCAGACTCGAGCCTTGCAATCATGCTCGTTTGGATCGAGCTGTTTTCACAAGCATTTTGGAGTTGCACCTCGAGGGGGGAAGCCTTGGCTAAAGCATTTTTTTGGCCACTACTTGGGCATCTGCCTGAGCCTTTAGCTCAGTACACTCATGCTTGGCCTGACCAACTTCACCCCAAAGGCGTTCCAAGCTTTCCATCTTCCTCTGCAACTGAAGTATCAAAATGTTAATCTCTGAAGAAAAGAGAAGAGATGTACATCCCCCCAATAAACAAAGGTTACCTGTCTTTCGAGGTAGCTTTCGTAGTTCTGACTTCGACTCGTCTTGTACCGCAAGTATACCAACTCCCTTGCCCTTTTATTGCAAAGAAGCCTGAGGGATTTCCCCTCTTCTAAGGCTTTTTGCAACCTGGCTTCACGGCGGAGCAGCTCAGACTTGAGCTTGTCAAGGGCATATTAAAAGGAAGCTCGATAAGAAAATGAAAGCACAAAGCTGAAAAGCCAATACAGTCGACCAAAACTCACCATAGAACAGAGCCGCTGAGCCTCATTAAAGGTTGAGAGCGCTCCTACTGGCCCGGTCTTATCGGCCCTAGAGGAACCACTCCCAATGGGAATATGGTGATTTGATACCCCAACTGATTTGGGCGGCCCCTGGCCTCGAATTTCCCTTGAAGTACCTTCGGCGGGAGAACAAGGAGGTGGCAGAAAATCTTTATCCCTCGAAGTACCTTCGACGGGAAAGGAACACGGCGACAGAGGTGGAACCATTTTTCTAAAGCTAGAAGCCTTAGATACCGCAGGCTCAACTGATACATCTTCTTTGAGCCTCCGAGCAAGCTTGCCTCGCTATGAACACCCTCATTCGTCGAGAACCCCTTCCGTTTGTTATCAACCGTCGGCCCCGAAGCCAATGGTCTTTCCTCCTCCTCGAGGGGGCACGATCTCATCTCGGAAAATTCTCCGATGCCTGCGGTGACGAAGTTAGTACACATAAAGGAAAATACCTTTCTAGGAAAACAACATACAGCATGTACCGTGATGTTTTGCCTCCTATCTACCCTTAGACAGGTCTCTCCACTTACGCTCATCATGAGTCAAACAGGCTGCAAGCTTCCGAGACCAATCTGCCAAGTCGGGAACCTCGCATGGCAGCCACGGGATTGCTGAAGAGAAGGAAAAGAAAACGTCTTTACGGAGCCTGCCTCCACCATAGACAAAAATAGTAATAACACGAGTGTACTACTTACGTGTGAAATTCCATTTCTCATGAAATGGCAAGAACTCTGTGGGGATAATATCGATAGTTCGCACTCGGACGAATCGACTCATCCACCTTCGGTCCCCATCCTCTTCATTACTGGCAGCATAGGACCAGGTGGACAAACATCGCAGGGTAATCAGGCCTCGGTAATGCAAAGTCCGGTACAATCTAATAAGATGAGTGAGGGTGAACTCAAACCCGACTTTATCTGCAAAGTACCTTAATATCAGCACTATCCTCCAAAAGGACGAGTGAACCTGTGCCAGGGTAACCTGATATCTTCTACAAAACTCAAGCACGACCCTGTCAAGAGGGCCCAAAGGCTCCAAAGGCTCGAGGCATGGCTCGAGGTTCGTCCCTGAGGGTTCCCGATGTTCGACTTCGGGGCAGTTCAGATCGATGGTTATGATGACAAAATGGGAAGTTCGTAAAGCACTTGATTAAAGCTGACCAAGTCTAGTAGGTTAGTACAAGCCCGTACCATGGCATTAAATGAATGTATCAGTCGCGTATCTTTGTAATAAATGCATCTGCACCATGTTGGGATTTCCCCTCAAATATAAAGGGGATCCTTATCAATTTGTAAGGCATATACAAGATACAACACTCTACATTGAATACCAGAACAAGAACATTCTCTGCTCTCTAACTTAAATATATTCTCCTTTGATCTTATTATTTACATTCATTGCTTACATTTATTTTATTTCATTGATTGTTCTTCATTTATTGCTCATCATTGATCATAAAAGAGCCCTCATCAAGGCCTTTAGAACTATTAATTCCCCGCCGACTGTCTACAGCCGAACGTATAGCTCGTCGTCGAGGCCACGTATTAGCCAGGTCGAGGTCCTGATTCTCATCCGTCCGGTTTGCCTAATACGTTACCTTCAAACTCTTTACCTATTTTCTAGTCACACACTTAGCATCCATTGTATAACAACTAGCATAAAAATAAATTACGTATTTTTAGAACCACAAAATCAAATCTAATTGTACCTACCATTTTCAAGGTAAACACTTTTATATCATAAAATATGGTACAAAGATATGTTTACAATGCTCCCACGGCGAGCCCGATGCAAAGAACAAGAAATAAAAACCTAATCTACCGCCGGGGTCACTTGACAAGGCGGAGCTCCCTCAGAAGTTTTGCCTTCAAGGGCTTGGCCCTTGACCCCCAGAGCATCAACAGCCTCCTTCTCCTCGGGGACTTCACCTTCATCTTCTTCATCCTCTAGGCCACTGGTCGAACCACTTGCTGAATCATCATCGGAAGAAAGCAGAGCTATCGATTGTTCCTCTAGGGGCTTTACCCTCTTGATCTCAGCAGATAAATTGATGCCCCCTGCATGCACATCCTCGAGAGCCTGTCTCCGAGATCTTAATCAGGCATGCTCTAGGGCTTAGGTCAATTCCAACTTGGCCTCTTTGGATACCTTCCTGACTCGAGCATTTGCAGCAGCAGCATCCTCTCGGTATGAGGATATGAGCGCATCGGCTTCGGACTTAGCTGCAGATAGCTCAACAACTGATTCAGCATGGAGATCTTTATACTTATGGCTTTCTTCCTTAGCCCCTTGGAGTTGGTGCTCAACCGAGATCAGCTTCTCTCGAAGAGTTTCTTTATCGGAGGAAACTTCATCCATACGCTGCTTAACCCAAGGATTTCACTATCTCTGACTCTAAGCTCCTCTCGCATTAGATCATCTTTTCGCTTAAGCTGAAAGAACCAAACTAAGGCATTTAACACTCAATTGACTAAAGCAGAGAAGTAAGCCCACGAAGCGTATTTCCTGCTCATCGAGATCGGCCCGCTCTCGAGATATCCTCTCCAAATGTGCTCGAAGGTCACCTAGTGTTGATACCCAATTTTTCCCTGTATATTTTTTTTGTATGCGAAATATCTTTAAAATAGCATATATACGCATATATAAGTATATCCAAGCATTTTTACTATTTTTCCAATAATTTTAAGGATTTTAAAATGATTTATTTCCCTTTTTCATCTATAAAAACCCAATGATTATTTCCATAATTATTACTTTTGGTAGTTTGTTTATTAGAATTTTATATTTATGCTAAAATGTAGCTAATATAATTTTTGTATATTTTATAAATTTATTTGGTATTTTTAAAGCTAAATTGCATATAATTGCAATATTAGCCTATTTTAAGATTTAATTGCATTTTATACTTACAAAATTGAGTCCGTTATTTTTAATCTAATATTTATATATTATTAATTAATTTAATATCTTTAATTTGTTTCCAGAAAATATTTTACTATTTTTTATAAAATAAATAAGGGAAAAGTGGCTATTTAAATACTAGCCCTAATTATTTCGATTTTAGCCTAAACCAGCCCCCCAATTAAACCCAATTGCAATCTCAATTCCCCGACCCATTTTTAATTTAAACCCGCCCCTGACCCATTTTTAATTTAAACCTACTACAATTGAACTAGAATAAAAGAAAGACACAATGGAATTGGTTCTTCTATCTTGTCCAAGTAGCTTCAGGAATGCACACTTGAATCTCACATAAATTGCTTGCAAAATTGCCTCGCTCTTTTGCTCTCAATTTAGTTTAACTTCTGCGTTTGTGTAATGCTTGTAAAAGAGGACAATCACTATTATTTAATGAGTTAATAATCAGAGTTTGATTGAGACTCAATTGCTGATCTTCCATCGTAGTTGAGTCCTTGAACAATACAAACTTCAACCCTATCCTTTATCCGGATTGTGTCCTCTTCCTATGAGGAGACTTTCTCTCCTCCTCCAATATGAAACCTTTTCAATTAGTTCAGGAGATATTGCTGCTTGATCACTGAGACTTATCTCCTTCACGTGTATCTCACATGTCTATGTTGATAAATACTGTGCCTCACATGATGGACCTGGTCCATGACTGAGTTCATTTGTCATTCTTCAAAACTTCACCTGAACTTGGGCCAACAGTGTTCTTGTATTTTCTTTTACCATGTTCGTGTATGCTTCTCTTACTGTGTTTTCCTATATTATGTTCTCGTATGCTTGTCTACTGTGTTCTTGTGCTTTTATTCTACCGTGTTCTTGTATGTTTTCCCTGCAGTGTTTTCTATATTATGTTCTCGTATGTTTTTCTATTGTATTTCCTTTCTCCTATGTTCTTGTGTTTCTCTTACTGTATTTTTCATTACTATGTTCCTAAGTTTCTTTATTAAATTCCTTCTACTGAGCTCTGTTTAAAGTTTCTTCTAAAAACTTCTTAGCATGCTTTTTCTACTGTTCTTATCAGTCTTTTCTCATTATGCTTTGAATTAGTTTCTTCCACTCTGTTTGCTTCGAACCATTCTACTGTGTTTGCATGTTACTTTGCTATCATGTTTCTCATGAGTTTCGTTGCTGAAAGAATCATGTAGAAGTTTCAGTTCTTTTCTAAAACCCCTAAACATGTTTTCGATTCAATTGCTTGCCCTCTCATCTTTGCTTCGTGATTTGCTTGAACTAGGGTTTTTATTTTAGAACCCCTAACTCTTTCAGACCAACTAAGTTTGGACATCGTTGCTTTCATACAATACTATTTTTTACTAAACATTTCTACACTGGATTTTCTATTGATTTTACAATGACACTACAATTTTCTTTCATGCTTAACATGTTCGTATGCTCCCTATATATGAGAAACTTCCCTTTAAAGTGGTTTTCAAACTTGTGATTAATTCAGAATCCCTTCTAAATAGGTCTAATTGATTCCCTTTCCATTGTTTGCTGATTTCCCTTAGGTTAAAAACCTTTCCCATCTTTTTGACTCGGTTCATTCATACAAATCTTAGACCTTGTGATGTACTGACTGTTAATTGATTTCCTTACCTTATTTGTACAAACTGTGTACTTCAAAACCCTGTCCTTAAATAACCCTTTTATGTATGTGACCTTAATTGCATGATGTCACGAAGTGTTTATTCAATTTCTTTCCTTAATTGGTTTTCACCCGTTTAAATCTGAATCCCTTAATTAAAGGGAGTCTTGTGTAATTGATTGACAATCAGTTCTTCAACTATTTTATTACCTTATTTCTGCTTGATTTTTACACTATAAAAGGCACGCCCCTTTTTCACAAACACACGATTAACAATCCTTCACTACACACTTCACAATCATTCTGAATTCTTACTTACACATAATGGTACTCTCTCTTCTTGTCTAAACTATGGCTTTTATGAGACTACTGCGTTTTCTCTATTTGTTTTTGAAACTGGCGCCGACTCTTCAATCCAAAACCCAATTTCCAAAAGGGAACGAGTTGTCTTCCCAAATGTCATAAGCTCGATTTCGCAACAAAAAAAAAAGGGGCGCGATAGCATGGCGACTCTGCTGGGGATATCATTGTGATCTTTTAGGCTTTTACCATTTCAAGCTATTACTGTGACTTTACATTTCTTATATGCCTTTATTTATTTAATCCCTTTAAGCATTTAATTCCTTCTCCTACTACAAAACTGACTTGTCTTTTGTTTCTTTCACTTATTTCTTTTACTGCCTTCCTTTACTGCTTTCCTTTATTAATGTTTTAAATTATGAAGAATTGTTGTAATTATTGCTTTTATAACGTGCAAATACGTGACAACTTGTTTTAATTATTGCATAAGCATGTTTTCAACATCATATTCCACTGTGCCAAACAAAATACCATAGCAACGCTTATAATGAGTGGTTGCGCCCTTCCGATATTATCACCCCCTAAATCCGGCAAAGGCATATTCGCGGTAAAACCAGTCGATCAACGGTGTAGTCGACGGTCCCGCCCCTTTCCCTCATGAGTTGTCCGCTCAAGGGTACCAGTCTAATACCCCATAGAAACCTTACTCTGTTTAATTGTGCATGCATCATGGTCAAACCTAGCCGAGTCAGTCATGTTGTTCGCATAATGACTCTTTAAGATAGCCTTGTCCAAAGTCCATTGGGTTTGCCCAAACCCCAAAAAGATACTACCACGTTTTGTGCATTTATTTGGAGAACTAAAATGCTTTTATACCAATTGTTGATATTAAATAATCGAATCTGGTGGGGGTAAGGGCCTAACCTTTTTGTCTTGCAGAAATATGAGGCACGAAGTCCCTAGATTCGGCATGGTCACCAACATCCACCCCAAACTGCTAAGTTGGTGGAAGGATCTTCATTCCAGCGATCGATATGGCTGTCAGCATAATAAACGATTGGTCTGTTTAGAGCGAGGTATAATGGAATTGGAAAAGAAGTTTCTGAAGAGGGTCGGAGACTACCGGACTGCTGAAGGAAATGAAGGCGGACATCTTGCCATAGCTTACTTGCTACTAGGACTGCGCGAGCTAGGGGAGCTGTTCGATGGAGCCAACAATGCCGAGTCTGGGGAAGGTCCCTCTTGGACCAAATAGATAGGAATTTCCATTTCCGCTTTATAAGATGTAATAAGGCCGATGGCCATTAGTGATTTTTATTTTCTTGTTATTTAGTGTCGTTTTGGGATTCTACCTTTTATCAATGAAATGAGGCATTTAGCATTCTAAGTTCTCCAAATTAACTTGTCGCTAGGCCTACCTCGGGCACAACCCAAAATAAGGACGCGCTTTATATTTCAGCACTACGTGTTTAAATATTGCAACATTTTTTCTAATGATCCTCAATGACTTGTTTCCTTTTGTTTTACTTCTTGTTTATCCCCCTCCCCAAAGGTTAGTTCGTGAACTCTGGCAACATCATCATATTTTACGAGATCCAGCGGCCCTCCACCAACTCCTCCTCCCAGTCCTGTCAGACACAAAAACAAAGGAAAAATGGAAGATTCGAACAACTCAGCTGAACGGGTAGAGGTCACTCATGGTACTCTGGTCCCCAAGGAAAATGCATCCCAACTAGAACAAAAGCTGTTGACGTTTCAGGAAGAACTTGATCAAGTCCGGAATCTGGCAAATCTGTCATTTTCCCTCACCACTCCAGAGGTTACTTCCCAAAAACTCAGAATCCTGTACCTCCGCAAAACATCCCAAAGCAACAAAACCATCCCGCTCCTCACCACCACTGCAATACTTTCCATACCTCAAATAATACCTCACTGCTCATCCCAGAACTCCAGAACTCCACAAATGACCACTGCCACACCCAACATAATACCCCCATCTACGTGGATACTGTGCCACACTCCACCCAGCCCATCTTAAGCACACTCGAGTCCGATGAAAAGGACTTGCTCATCAGAAATTTGGCCGAAGAGCTTAATAAGTTGACTAGCAGAATTCAAGGCGTTGAAGGTAGTAAGGGAATTGAGGGGCTAAACTATGAAGATCTTTGCATACAGCCCGATGTCGAACTGCCTGAGGGGTACAAACCTCCCAAGTTCGAGATGTTTGATGGTGCAGAGGATCCAAGGGTCCATTTGAGAAATATTGTGACAAGCTGGTCGGAGTAGGAAGAGACGAGAAAATCCGCATGAAGCTTTTCATGAGAAGCCTGAAAGGAGATGCTTTATCTTGGTACATTAGCCAGGATCCGAAGAAATGGTCAAGCTGGGTAAGCATGGCGTCTGATTTTATGGACAGATTAAGGTTCAACACAGAGAATACACTAGATTTGTTCTACATTCAAAACTTGAAGAAAAAACCCATAGAGACCTTCCGTGAGTATGCTACTCGATGGAGATCAGAAGCTGCTAAGGTTAGGCCTGCTTTGGAAGAAGAGCAAATGAACAAATTCTTCGTTCAGGCCCAAGACCCACAGTATTATGAGAGACTGATGCTGATCGAGAATCATAAATTTTCTAATATCATCAAGCTAGGAGAAAGGATCGAGAATGCACCAAGAGTGGTATGGTTACGAACTTTGAAGCATTGCAGGCTACCAATAAGGCTTTACAATCTGGCTGTACGTCTAAGAAAAGGGACGTAGGTGCTGTAATGGTTGCACAGAGGAACAAATCCCCTATCAAATACCAAACCTATCCAGTGCCTCCACCCACATATCAACCTACTCCAAATTACCAAGCACCCTCACCCTATTACCATACTCCACCACCCAATTATCAGTCAGCTCCACCTCCCGCATGTCAGCACACTTCACCTAAATACTCCCAACCAGCACATGTTTACCAAGCCTACAACACCTAACCATCCCACTATCAATCACCTCCCCTACGTCAAAACTTCCCTAGACCTCGACCAAATTTTGACCGCAGACCTCCCAAACAATATACCGCCATTGCTGAACCAATTGACCAGTTGTACGAAAGGCTCAAAGCTGCTAGTTATGTCACCCCTATCCCTGCTATAACACTTGAAAACCCTTCTCAGTGGGTCAATCCAAATAAATCCTGTGCATACCATTCCGGCATGAAAGGACATACCATTGATGAATGCCGCTCTTTGAAGGATAAGATCCAGACTTTGATTGATAACAAGATCATGATAGCAAAGGTACCTGCTCCGAATATCCGCAATAACCCTCTGCCAGACCACAAGGGCGGAGGTGTTCACATGATCGAAATAGAGGATGATTGGGACCCCAAGGGATCGATCGGTTTGATCATAGAAGGTGACGATCCAAAAAAGCCAATAGTCGCCCTTAAATCGATTATAGTCCAGATTCAGCCCTCTGGGGACGCCGAGGTAAATATTTCCATGCCACTTGAGTTTGAAGCACCATCCTCTGCAAAGATGCCAGCACCGATTGAGGTTGAGTTTATGTCGCAAGCAAACGCACCTACACCCTTTGAAGTTGCAGTTCTACCGCCTAAGGGGCCTGCTCCATCGGGGTAAAGCTAGCCACGCCAATTCCAGTGGCAATGTCAGCCATAACACCGTTCCATACAAAGGCTATACCATGGGACTACATAGGCGAAGCCAGAAGAAAAGGGAAGGTCAAGTTCGGGGAAGTCGTTGCGGCACAGGGTATGACAAAAACCGGCAGGGTTTATACCCCGGGACATTTGGCTGAGTCAAGTAAGCAGGCCTCTAGTCGGCCAACCATCACTGAAACTGGGCCCGACGATCTCTGGAGAAAGATACAAGCCAAAGAATACTCAGTCATTGATCAACTGAACAAAACACCGGCACAGATTTCTATCCTTGCTTTGCTACAAAGTTCCGATGCACACAAGAATGCCTTGCTAAGAGTGCTGAGTGAGGAATATGTATCAAGTAACATCACCGACGGAGAGATGGCCGACATGGTAGGCCAGGTATTGGAAAGTCACAAGATCACTTTTCATGAAGATGAGCTGCCGCCAGAGGGGTTGAGTCAAAACAAGGCATTACACATCACCGTGCAGTGTGAAGATTATTTTATCACCGGGATCCTGGTCGATGGAGGATCCAGTCTCAACATTTGTCCGTTGGTAACACTCAGGACATTGGGAAAAGGGCTGCATGAAATCAAGGACGGGGCCATCAACGTCAAAGCTTTTGATGGTTCTAAAAGGTCCACCATTGCGGAAATTAGCTTGTGTTTGCAAATGGGGCCTACTTGGTTCGATGTTGACTTTCAAGTGATAGACGTGTCGGCATCATACAATTTGTTGTTAGGACGATCGTGGATTCATGCCGCTGGGGCTGTAGCATCAACACTACATCAGGTAGTGAAGTTTGAGTGGAACCACCAAGAGGTGATCATTCACGGCGACGCTAGCAATCCCATATACAGTCGCCAGACTATCCTAGATATAGGAGGCAGAAGAAGGATAGGAGGGGAAACTTACCACCATATCGAGCGAGTCAACGCCGTTGATAAGGACAAGTGGTGGGAATACAAATTTGAAATCATACTAAACTGGAGCGGATATGAACCTGGAAAGGGACTTGGCAAGAACCTCCAAGGAATCGCTAAGACCATCAAGCTCAAGAAACATGGCACCACCTTTGGATTGGAGTATGAGTATACCTGGAAAGAATTCAACGACTGGTCGCCACCATGGCGCGGTCCTTACTACCCATTGGAGCAGCCAATACCCCGCTTGGAGCAGACTTTCCAACCGGCCTAAGTTATCTATGGTTTAGAAGAAGAGAAAGCACTGGCAGCAGTGAGGAATTTGTTCTTGGAAGACGATGATATGGATTGTTGTGTCGTTTTCTAGGAGGACGGGGAGGAAGGCCCTTCCATACAGGCTGTAAGCAGAGGAGCATGCCTCAATAACTGGACTATCAGAACCACCAAAGCCCGGCGAGCCTCGGGGTAGCAAGGCTGAACAAGCATCATGCACTATTTTATTTTACTAGTTTACTTTCCTTTCGCATTTTTATTTTTTGCAAGAAATAGCTCCAACGTTCAAAAATATTTATGGAATTTATCAAAGCATTTCGCTTTTCTTATAAATCTTACTCTTATTATTTTCTCTCATTACTTTACTTATACAGCATTACTATTACTTATCTGATGAACCAATGACTGTGACATGCAACGAGACAACGCAACAAACGGACATAGATTCAGAGGAAGATGATATACCGGAAGAGATCGTTAAAGAAGTTGAGAATTTTGAGAACGGACCTAAGTCCAACCTGGACGAGACTGAGATTGTTAACCTGGGAGATGCAGAAAACGTCAAAGAAACACGAATCAACATTCATTTGTCACTATCAAAAATGGAAGAATACAAGGTACATCCGGAAATGCCACCGCTGCCAGATACATGCAGACATGATCAAGGTACCTCCCAAAGAGCTTAATGCAACAAGCTCACCATGGTCGTTCGCCGCTTTGGGAATGGATGTTATTGGACCAATCGAACCTGGAGCTTCCAACAGGCACAGGTTTATCCTAGTGGCAATTGATTATTTCACCAAATGGGTCGAAGCAGCATCTTACAAAGCAGTAACCAAGAAAGTCGTGGCAGACTTCGTCCGCGATCGTATCGTTTGTCGGTTCGGAATTCCAGGGTCCATCATTACTGATAACGGCTCCAACCTCAATAGTGACCTGATGAAAGCCATGTGTGAAACCTTCATGATCAAACACAAGAATTCTATAGCCTACAGACCGCAGATGAACGGAGCCGTAGAGGCCGCCAACAAGAATATCAAGAAGATACTAAGTAAAATGATAGAGAAGCATAAGCAGTGGCACGAGAAGCTACCATTTGCTTTACTGGGGTACCGCACCAGTTCGCACATCAACCGGGGCAACTCCCTATATGCTGGTTTACGGTATAGAGGCAACCATTCCCGCCGAAGTAGAAATTCCCTCCCTAAGGATCATACAAGAAGCTAAGCTCGACGACGCAGAGTAGGTGAAAAGTCGTTATGAGCAACTAGCTCTTATAGATGGAAAAAGAATGAACGCAGTTTGCGACGGTCAGCTTTATCAGAACAGAATGTCCAGAGCCTTCAACAAAAGAGTCAGGCCAAGACAGTTCACACCAGGGTAGGTGGTGTTAAAGAAAATTTTCCCGCATCAAGATGAAGCCAAAGGGAAATTCTCTCCCAACTGGCAAGGTCTATACATGGTTCACCGAGTTCTAACAGGAGGATCCCTTATACTTGCAGAAATGGATGGAGAGTTTGGCCAAAACAAATCAATTCAGATGCAGTCAAGCGCTACTATGTGTAATTTTCATGCTTTCCTTATATAATGTAATTTGAACTACGTCTGACCTGATTCCCGTTTAAGAGGGGATACGTAGGCAGCCTTATGGGTTCGGTCACAATTCAATAAACTTTTCATTTCCCTCTGCAATTGGAAACTGGGACTGAATATTGAGGAGGACCCTCAAAATTCCGAAGTAATTTCAGTCGATCATTGCAAGCAACCGTCAGAAGCAGCAGCCCAGTAAACTGGGGCAGAATTTTGAGGAGAGCCCTTAAAATTCCAGAGCCAGAGAAGTTGCAATGTCTTGAACCACGTCGCAGTCGACGGTTCATCGAAAGAAAATTATTCTCGATTATGTATTTATGTTATATTTTCACTAAATCATGCACGTCTGTTACCAAAATTCCTTTGTTTAGCAACGCTACCCTAATGATACGCACGGTATCACCGAAAAAGAGCCAAGCAGGTCAAGCAAAGTCACCGGGGATACGAACTAACCTTTCCCCTTTACAAAACTTACGATTTTTCTTTGGATGTAGGCACCCAAGTCGCAAAGTCATCAAATATATTATACACTCATACTGTTCCAAAATACAACTCTCAGAACCGTCACACCTATTCACAGTTGCTATCCGCACACAATATCCCCAGCAACCACAATATCACAATCAACAATCAGCTATCAACAAAGAAAATTTTATTACTATTTGTCTTTCATCTCTTGCATAAGGCTACCATTCTGCCTTCCAAGACTAAGCAATGTCTCCGTCTGCACTTTTGCATTGCATATGGCTACCATTCTGCCTTCCGAGACTAAGCATTGTCTCCATCTGCATTCTTGCATTGCATAAGGCTACCATTCTGCCTTCCGAGACTAAGCACTGTCTCCCTCTGCATTCTTGCATTGCATAAGGCTACCATTCTGCCTTCCGAGACTAAGCACTGTCTCCCTCTTCATTCTCTGCATTGCATAAGGCTACCATTCTGCCTTCCGAGGTTAAGCTCTACCCCATCTGCATGGCTGAAATATCGCCACCTTTATTTACATCTTAAATGGCTGAAATACCGCCGCTTTATTTACATCTTGCATCGGCTGAAAGATCGCCACCTTTATTTACATCTTGCATCGGCTGAGAGATCGCCACCTTTATTTACATTTTGCATCGGTTGAAAGATCGCCACCCTCATTTACATCTTGCACCGGCTGAAAGATCGCCACCTACTGCATCTCATGGGCTGAAAGATCGCCAAATTGTCCAAAGGCGTCATTGTTCAGAGGCACCATTTTCATAGCCCGAGAACACCATGCCATGGCCTGAGGATCCCTTTAATCTTTTGCATATCATTATTCAAAGGCATCATGGTTCGGAGGCATCATTCTCATAGCCCGAGAGCATCATTTCATAGCCTGCGAATCCTTTATTATACGCTTCATGGCCCAGGACATCATGGTCTAAAGATGTCATCCTAACCGTCCAACGACAACATTCATGGTCCAACGGGAACTTGCATCGCGTTTAAATTTATGTACGATATGCGTTTGTATTGTTTATTTGTAGGTAAACCGGCGAGCCACGGTCATCTCGGCAGGAGCGATTCTGCCCCAGTTCCCGTAGCCATACTAAACCTTAACTATTCAACCCAGCCTGAATATTGCGTCCGTTCTTGAGGAGTCTCCATTGGCATACTCCGCTAACGGATCCTGAACTACAAACGGCGTGATTCCTGTAAAACCAGGGATATGTAGGCAGCTCAGAAGCCGGAGCACGGCCAGATTTTCTTCAAAATATTTCGTTCGGTCAAAATTGGTCATCATGTCTTTACCCAACAACTCTTTCATCCTTCCCGGGTAAAGAGGGGCAGCTGTTGATACCCAATTTTCCCCTGTATATTTTTATATGTGAAATATCTTTAAAATAGCATATATACGCATATATAAGTATATCCAAGCATTTTTACTATTTTTCCCATAATTTTAAGGTCTTTAAAATGATTTATTTCCCTTTTTCATCTATAAAAACCCAATGATTATTTCCATAATTATTATATTTGGTAGTTTGTTTACTAGAATTTTATATTTATGCTAAAATGTAGCTAACATAATTTTGTATATTTTATAAATTTATTTGGTATTTTAAAGCTAAATTGCATATAATTGCAATATTAGCCTATTTTAAGATTTAATTGCATTTTATACTTACAAAATTGAGTCCGGTATTTATAATCTATTATTTATATATTATTAATTAATTTAGTATCTTTAATTTGTTTCCAGAAAATATTATACTATTTCTTATAAAATAAATAAGGGAAAAAGTGGCTATTTAAATACTAGCCCTAATTATTTCGATTTTAGCCTAAATCAGCCCCCCAATTAAACCCAATTGCAATCTCAATTCCTCGACCCATTTTTTATTTAAACCCGCCCCTGACCCAATTAAATCCTACCCGGCCCAGACCCCTTCTCATCCTGGCCGTTGATCTCTGAGATCAACGACCCTTGTTCTTCTTTCCTTTTTAATTTCCCCATACCCCAAACCCTACTCATTCATCACCTAGACGCCGCCCTTGAATCCCTCTTCTCTCAACTCTCTCTCAATCTCTCTCAGAAACCCTAAATGCCTCCCTCCACTTCTACCTTAAACCACCGGAATCCATGGCTTTCCAGGCCATCGGAGTCTTATACCTACCTCCTGTTGCTCTTACACACCTGATCTCTAAAGATTCAAGGCCTGACCTTGAAGGTTTGTACCCAGAACTCTATCGATTCGAAGTTCCACGGTCATCTCCGGCGTTGCTCCGGCGCATCATGATTGTTTGAGCCTGATTCTGACCTCTCCGACTCAGATCAGTGACTTTTTCAAAGCCTTTCTCATTTCTAGGGTTCTTCTGAACCCTAACCCTTCGAGGTTTTCGCCGATTCCTTTAGATCTGTCGTGTATCTATGCTTTCCCTGAGTTTTCAAACGATTTCTCCGGCTTTTCTTTCAAAAAATTACTTTTAAAACCATTTCTCTTCCGATCTAGGGTTTTCTAGGAAAGTATTTAAGTGTTTTTTGACTTTCTTTTTCTTTCGTGTGTATTTGCCTCTGTTGTGTTTGATGTTCTAAACGTCAATACCACACAAGAGGGGGGGGGGGATTTGTGTGGTACCCAATTTTCGCTCTAGAAGAACCTGGTTCTTCTAGGTGTACTTACTACTACTGTTTGCGGAATTAAGAGTACATAAAATAAAGAACACAGATATTTTTACGTGGAAAACACCTGGCTCAAAAGGTGAAAAAAACCACGACCTACTACTCAGTAGGATTCTCCCAAACTTCCACTAAAATCACTGAGCCAAAACAACATTTACCAAACTCTTGTAAACCTAAGGATTAAACTCTAATCCCAGTGTGGCACACAGCCTCAACTATTGCGACACCTTCAAGTTAACTCTAACTTGAATACTCAAAGTACCTAATACAAATGCTTCTATGAAAAATGGAAAGGTACAACTTTAAAACACCTACTACAATTGAACTTGAATAAAAGAAAGACACAATGGAATTGGTTCTTCTATCTTGTCCAAGTAGCTTCAGGAATGCACACTTGAATCTCACATAAATTGCTTGCAAAATTGCCTCGCTCTTTTGCTCTCAATTTAGTTTAACTTCTGCGTTTGTGCAATACCTGTAAAAGAGAACAATCACTGTTATTTAATGAGTTAGTAATTAGAGTTTGATTAAGACTCAATTGCTGATCTTCCATCGAAGTTGAGTCCTTGAGCAACACAAACTCCAACCCTATCCTTTATCCGGATTGTATTCTCTTCTCATAAGGAGACTTTCACTCCTTATCCAATATGCAACCTTTTTGGTCAGTTCAGGAGATATTGCTGCTTGATCACTGAGACTTATCTCCTTCACGTGCATCTCATATGTATAGGTTGATAAATTGTGCCTCACATAATGGACCTGGTCCATGACTGAGTTCATTTGTCATTCTTCAAAACTTCACCTGAACTTGGGCCAACAAATTCCCCCTTTTTGATGATGACAAACTCTGTGCTTTTACTGATCAAAAAATCTGTAAGAACTCAGCTTAACCATCAACACTTAACTTAGAATTTTAACTTATCATCAAGGACCAGATTTAATTAGGTTATAAATATCACATTATTCAGAATAAAGAGTAAAGCACAATATCTCTTCCCCCTTTTGGCATCATCGAAAAGTTGCATACCCAATGTGAATCCCATATTTTAATAATTACTCATGGCCACTAAGGCAATTGCAAGTGAAAACATGAATCAAATTATCAATAATCAACAGACATAATTGAACTATTAAGATCAAAAGCTGCATAGAACAAGAGAAATAGCAGTAGTCATTGATAAGGATATGTTTCCACAAACAAACCACAAAAAGAAAGAAAAAACTTCCAAAACATGAGCTAAAAGAACTGAAACATCCCTAAATCGGGTCACTAGGGTCACTGGGGGTTACTAGACTTGATCTAAAGACAAGTGCTGGAAGGCCTAGGGCTTGGAAGAACTAGATGGTTGACATTGGAGAAGGTTTAGCATATTCTGAAGCATTCCATCACTCTTCTCCTTTTCTTTTGCGAGCTCAGTTCTAAGGCCATCTCTCTCGATCTCCAATTCAGCCACACGTGCCTTGAGCCTAGCAATTTCATCATCCTAGTTCCACACTCCTGAGCCAAGGCCCTAACCTTGACTGTTGATAGGTAGTCTTCGAGAGATGAACCAGGTTCAACGTGGGGTGGCATTGNTTGACAGGATAGTCACAAGCCAATAAGGTCTTAACACCAAATGCTCCTTGCTTGATGCCATCTCCTATTTCTTCAAAGGCACCCTTAGCCTGTCCAGCACAGTAGTCTGTATGAACCCATATGGAGTTGCATGTGCCTTGGAGCCATTAATGACCCTGTCTAGTAGTTTGACAATGAAAGCAGGCCAATTTATCTGCATTCCCCTCACAAGGCACTCCATAAGCACTAGGTCCATGTAGTTAGCAGTATGCCTCCTCTCCTGTCTGGGCAGCAGGAACTTGTTAACAAATTCAAACAATACCTTGTGCTCAGGTCTCATCTCACTTTTCTGCACAAATCTGGCTTCAGGTACATCTTCAGCAGTTGCAGCATCACAAAAGTTTCTAGTAATTTGAAGAGCAGTGGGGAGAGATTCCAGACATGGCCACCTTTGCCTTGTTTAATCATCATACCCTTCACTAGGTATGCCCAGAATCTCACCCATTTTGATTGCATCAAACTTCACTTTTACACCCTTCACCAGGCTGGAGACTACCCCATTTTCCACAGTGGCATTGGCCATAAGCTCAATCAATTCATTCCTAGCCAGCCTCCCATCCATCTCAAGGACCATGTCCTTCCACCCTTGTGTAGTAAGAGCATCCACCAGTCTTCTCATACCTGGCTCATCCAGGTCTCTCAATAGTCTTCCTTTCAGAATTTTTCTTCTGCCAAAGATGGCAAACCTATCTTGGTCTTTCTAAGATTCCTCTTCTTCTTCTCCACCACTCCACTCTTCATCTTCTTCAACAATTTTCTTTTGTTTTCCCTTCACAACAGATCTAGTTCTTTTGGCTAAAGAAGATTCAGCAAGTACATGTACAGAGGAAGACTTCTTGGAAGAACTCTTGGAACTTTTTGGTTTGGGTGTGGGAACCTCTTCAGTTGTCCTCTTTCCTGATGGACCAGTTCCGTCTCCTCCTCTTCTTCTTCTGCAACCTCAGAACTCTCCACAACCTTTGCTTTTCCCTTTTCCCTCTTTTTCTTCTTGCTCTCTTCCAGAGCTTTCTGCAATTCTTCTTCACTTTGTTTGACCCTTCTCCTGGTAGCTCTTCCCTTAGGTACTGAAAGTACAGTACGTTTTGGGGATGAAATTTTGCTTTTCTTTGTTGGCTTTGAAGCAGTTGGAGCCTTTTGTGTGAAAGCCTTGCGCTTCTTTGGATCATAACTGGCACCAACCTTCTTCAGAAGATCTGGCAAAGTTTCCTCAGCAGATGAACCCAGTTCATTTTGTTGCTTGCTTAAATTAACAAGCCCTTCAGCTGCCTCCCCAGAACTACTTCCCCCTGACTTGTTGCTACCTTCTTCAACACCTCCACAGATAGCCAATACTTTTGCAAGTGCAGAATTAAAGGAAATCCTATAGGCACATTTTCTAATGCAGTTTGCAAGTGCAGAATTAAAAGAAGTCCTATAGGCATATTTTCTAATACAGTTTGCAAGCGCAGAATTAAAAGAAATCCTATAGGCATATTTTCTACCCTTGCATGCATAATTACCCAACCCTTTTTCACTAGCCAGCCCCAAATTTTCATTACAAATTATTACAAACCGGGAATAATAAATTATATCAGAAAAGTACAAAGAAAATTACAACCAGAGGAAGCCTGATTCTTGACTTCCTCTCTGAGTTATGAGATAAACCAACTCAAAGACCACTGATCCAAAGCCTTTCTCAGACTTGAGTGTGTCAGAGTTCCCTAAGGGCCTCAATAGGACCCCGGGCAGTGCTCACACCCATGTTTCACAACCAGAATAGGGACAAGTGCAGTGTGGAAGTGCCAACCCTCATGTGTCCAAGTTCAGAGGGAGCTTGCGGTTCCGAGTTGGTCCAAGCCGTCCTCAGCCATAGAGATTCGCAGCTTTTTGGTTTGGTGGGTTATTACTGTCGGTTCGTTCAGGGATTTTCATCTATTGCATCACCCTTGACCAAATTAACCCAAAAGGGTGCTCCATTCAGGTGGTCGGATCAGTGTGAAGAGAGTTTTTAGCAGCTCAAGACTGCCTTGACCACAACTCCAGTGTTAGTTTTGCCATCAACTTCGGGTTCATTTACAGTGTATTGTGATGCTTCTCGAGTTGGTATTGGATGTGTGTTGATGTAGGAGGGTAGAGTGATTGCTTATACTTCTCGTCAGTTGAAGCCCCATGAGAAGAACTACCTTGTTCATGATTTGAAGTTGGCTGCCATTGTTCATGCGTTGAAGATTTAGAAGCATTATCTCTATGGTGTATCTTGTGAGGTGTTTACTGATCATCGTAGCCTCCAACACTTGCTCAAGCAGAAGGATCTCAATTTGAGGCAGCGGAGATGGTTGGAGTTGCAAAAGGATTATGATATCACTATCTTGTACCATCCGAGAAAGGCCAATGTAGTGGCCGATGCCTTGAGTAGGAAGGCAGTGAGTATGGGTTGTTTGGCATATATTCCTGTTGGGGAGAGAGCTCTTGCAGTTGATATTCAAGCCCTAGCTAATCGGTTTGTAAGGTTGGATTTTTGGAGCCCAGTTGGATCTTAGCTTGTGTGGTTTCTCGGTCTTCCTTGTTCGATTGCATCAAAGACTGCCAGTATGATGATCCTCATTTGCTTGTCCTCAAGGACAGAGTTCAGCACGACGATGCCAGAGATGTGACTATTAGTGATGACGGGGTATTGAGGATGCAGGGTCGGATATGTGTGCCCAATGTAGATGGGCTTCAGGAGTTAATTTTGGAGAAGGCCCATAGTTCGCGGTATTCCATCCTTCTGGGTGCTGCGAAGATGTACCGGGATTTGAGACCGCACTATTGGTGGAGGAGAATGAAGAAAGATATAGTGGAATTTGTAGCTTGGTGCCTCTATTGTCAGCAGGTGAAATACGAGCATCAGAGGCTAGGTGGCTTGCTTTAGTAGAAGGATATTCTAGAGTGGAAGTGGGAGAGGATCACCACGGATTTTGTAGTTGGACTCCCACGGACTTTGAAGAAGTTCAACGCTGTTTGGGTGATTGTGGAACGGCTGACCAAGTCCGCGCACTTCATTCCTGTGTGTACGACCTATTTTTCAGAGCGGTTAGCAGAGATTTATATCCGAGAGAGTGTTCACCTGCATGGTGTCCCAGATTCCATCATTTCAGATAAAGGTACTCAGTTCACTTTGTAGTTTTGGAGAGCCGTGCAGCGAGAATTGGGTACCCAGGTTGAGTTGATCACAACTTTTCACCCTCAGACGGATGGTCAGTCCGAGCGCACTATTCAGATATTGGAGGACATGTTGCGTGCTTGTGTCATTGATTTTTGAGGTTCATGGGATCAGTTTTTACCACTCGCAGAGTTTGCATATAACAACAGTTATCAGTCGAGTATTCGGATGGCTCCATATGAGGCTTTATATGGGAGACAGTGTAGATCTCCAGTTGGTTGGTTTGAGCCCGGCGAGGCTAGGCTTTTGGGTACAGACTTGGTACAGGACACTTTGGACAAGGTGAAGGTGATTCAGAAGTGGCTTCATACAGCGCAATCGAGACAAAAGAGTTATGATGACAGGAAGGTTCGTGATGTGTCTTACATGGTTGGGGAGAATCAATTGATTAAGTTAATAAACACATATATTAATCATGGAGACGAGAGTTCACTATGTTCCCAATTATCATCCAAAAATTAAAATATTATAAAAGTTAACCTATTCAATTATCTAGCTAAGTGTATTAATCATGTTTAAGACAAAATTATTATCTTTCATGATTTCATAATCCCACGTGGATCATAGGTTAACAAATAACTTATATTAGCATGCAAAAAATAAACTAATTAACATTTATTACATGCAATACAAATTTACATAAAATTTATTTTAATGTTAAACTAATTAACATATTAAACATGTTAAATAAATTAACGAGTATTTCCAATATTAATTTAATTAATATTTATATCATGCTCAAAAAACTAATATAAAGCATGTGTTAAACTAATTAACAAAAGTAGTGTGTTCTACAGAAGGTATCACCCATGAAGGGTGTTATGAGATTTGGGAAGAAGGGTAAATTGAGTCCTCGATTCATTGGGCCTTTTGAGGTGCTTCGGAGGATTGGGGAGGTGGCTTATGAGCTGGCGTTGCCACCTAGCTTGTCGAGTGTGCATTCGGTATTTCATGTTTCTATGCTTTGGAAGTATATTAGCGATCCGTCTCATGTCTTGGATTTCAGCACGGTTCAGTTAGACGGTGATTTGACTTATGATGTGGAGCCAGTGGCTATTTTGGAGCGGCATATCTGGATGTTGAGGTCAAAGGATATAGCTTAGGTGAAAGTGCAGTGGAGAGGTCGGCCCGTGGAGGAGGCTACTTGGGAGACCCAGCGGGAGATGTGGAGCAGATATCCACACCTGTTTGAGACTTCAGGTATGTTTCTTAACTCGTTCGAGGACGTACATCTGTTTAAGAGGGGGAGGATGTAACGACCCGACCGGTCGTTTCATGAGTTACAACGCCGTTTCCCCCATTTCTGCTTCCTTGTGTGTTGTTCAGCTATATTTCATCATATCGTGTTGGTGGTGCTGTGTTCGGAATGGTCTTAGGGTAGAATGAGACACTTAATCTCTTAAGTTGGTTATTTAGTTGGAAAAGTCAATCGGAAGTTGACTTGTGGGCAAATGATCTCGGAATTGGGTTTTTATGGTTCGAATAGCTTAGTTAGGTGATTTGGGATTTAGGAGCGTGTTAGGAGGTCTGTGGTACATTTAGGCTTGAATTGGCGAAATTGGAAATTTGGCATTTTCGAGTCGGTAGTGGAAATCTTGATAACGGGGTCGGAATGGAATTTCGGAAATTGGAGTAGGTCTGTTGTGTCATTTGTGACATGTGCGCAACATTTCAGATCATTCAGATGAGGTTTGATAGGTTTTTACATCATTTGCGGAATTCGGAAGTTTTGAAATCCTTAGGCTTGAATCCGAGGGTGAGTTGATGTTTCGATGTTGTTTTGAGTGTTCTGAAGGTTGGTATAAGATTGAATAATGATATGTGACTTGTTGGTAGGTTTGGTTGAGGTCCCGAGGGCCTCGGGGTGATTTTGAAGGGTTAACCGGAGAGTTGGAAATTTGAGTTGCAGCTGAAGCTGCTGTCTTCTGTCATAACCGTACATGCGGATTGAGGACCGTAGGTGCGAGCCGCAGAAGCGGAAAGGAGACCGCATAAGCGACATCGGTCATAGGAGCGGAGGGCCGGACCGCATCTGCGAAGCTCGCAGGTGCGAGACCTGGGGCGCAGGTGCGACGTATGAATACTTAAGTGAATTCTGTAGGTGCGGATTTTTGGGCGCAGAAGCGGCCCGCAGGTGCATGATTTCATCCGTAGATGCAGAAATCGCTGGGTAGAAAGTATAAAAGGTCACCTTCGCAATTTTTAGCTTATTTCTCACCATTTTTGGACGGCTTTGAAGCTTTTGAGGGCGAATTTGAGGAGGGATTCAAAGGTTAACAGCAAGGTGAGTAGCTTGAGTCCTAAAACTTATATATGTGATGACTTGACGTTGTTTAATCATGGAATTTGTGGAAAATTTTGGGATGAAATTTGGAGATTACGGCTTGAAATTGGAGAGTTTAAATTGGGGATTTGAGGGGCCATTTGAGGTCTGATTTTGATGATTTCTATATGTATAGACTCGTGAGGGGGTAAGGATTCTAGTGTTGTGATTTTTATCGGATTTTGAGACGTGGGCCCGGGGGTCGGGTTTGGCCAATTTCAGGAATTTTGATTAAATTTGATAATTTTTGCATGGGCTTTGTTCCTTTGGCATGTATTGATGTTATGATTCTGATTTTGGATAGATTTGGGGAAATTTGAGGCCGAGTCGAGAGGCAAGGGCATTGCGGAGTAGATTTTTTTGTCCGGTTCGAGGTAAGTAACTATTGCAAATCTAGACCTGAAGGTATGAAACTCCGGAATTTCATACTATTTTGAGAAATAAGGTGACGCGCATGCTAGGTGACGGGCGTGTGGGCGTACACCCGTAGGGATTGTGACTTGGTCCGTCCCATGGCAACTGTAGAGTTGCATATTTTGATAAACTCTATATGATATCTATGTGTTTTAGAACTGTTTCTGTTAACTAGGACCGAGTGCCATGTTTAGGGCCTTGTGCCGGCCGTTTGGACCCTTAGGGGTATTTTACTATTATCCCCATATTGTTTTGATAGAAAGTTTTATCCTCAGCCATGGTTTATACGTGTTTATTGTTAAACCTTGTTCATCACTCTATTTTAATATTTATGAAGGTGTTTTGGCTGAGTTCCCTGAGTTTGTACTGAGATGCCCGAGTGGCTTGAGACGTTGATGAGTGAGTGAGGCCGAGGTCCGGATTGCGAGGATAGTTATGGATCGGGCTGCACGCCGCAGCGTTATTTATATATATTCATGGATCGGGCTGCACACCGCAGTGATATATTGGATCGGGTTGCACGCCGCAGCGATATAGCGCTTGGGCTGTAGGAGCCCCTCCGGAGTCTGCACACCCCCAGTGAGCGCAATTGACTATATACTTATGGAACGGGCTACACGCCGCAGTGATTATTATGAGATATCTATTGAGAGTGAGAGCTGATTGATGATAATGGAGTCACGAGTGACCGAGAGGCTTGCCCGAGGGGCTATATAGATATATGAGTGATATTTTGCCCGAGGTGCTTGTTTTTATGAAACTACTGGTTTCACACTTCTTTATACTGAGCCTCTAATGAAAATGTTTAACAAATGTTTTTAACAACTTTCATTGAAACTGGAGTCTTTATTAGATGTTCAGAATTTAATTACTAATTTGTCTTGCCATTCCCACTAAGATATTTATGTTATGATATGTATATGATTTTTAATGCTCGTCACTGCACTCAGCCTTTATTTATAATTGTTACATACTGAGCTGGCGTACTCACGTTACTCCTACACCTTGTGTGCAGATCCAGGTGCCAGAACATCCGAGTAAGAGCCGTCTTTTGCCTTCAGAGCATTTTGGAGGTCACAAGGTAGCTGCATGGCATCCGCAGCCCTGCCTTTCTCCTTCCTATCTTTTAGTATTTGTATTTATCAGACTCATTTTGTATTGAGTAGACAGTATCAGATTGTATTCTAGTGGCTCATGGCTGGTGATGCCGGGATCGGGTAGTGTTTGATGTTTTGCGTATTTGTTTCCGCTTATTTTGAAATATTTAAACCAAAGATTTGTGATCACATTTGATTACTGAATGAATTAAGAAAAAGACCTTTATGTTATAAGTGTTGAATCGGCTGGCCTAGTACTGCGATAGGCGCCATCATGGCCGGGGTGGTTTGGGGTCGTGACAGTATGGAACGAGATCATGTTGGGCACAGGCTTACAGTCATGTATTGGTATTGAGCACACACATTATATGGTTCATACCTCTTTGTGAGCGGGATTGGTACAAGTTGTATTTGTTGAACATGCCTAATTGGTAGAGTTTGTTTATTACCCCCATCCCAATTGTGCACATTTACTGCTGATATTCTTTATTCCACAATTGCCTTTTTGGAATATTTTGTCACGATCCAGAATTCCCACCATTGGAACCGTGATGGCGCCTAACGTTTCACTTGCTAGGCAAGCCAACGTTAGAACAATCTACTCCTTTTAACATTTTAAAACAGATATTAAAGAAGAACTTAGATAACTGAATAAATTTAAAGTAACAATGCAGAAGTTGAACTAGCCAAATATCTATTACAATTTCCCTGAACCTGGTGTCACGAGTTCACGAACTACTAGAGTAATACACATAAGGGTCTGAAGTAAATAACAAGCCATTCGAATCAAAGTTCACAGCTAAATAAACAGAGGATGGGAACTCCAGAGCTGCGGGCGCTGAACAGCCGTACCTGAAGTCTCCGCGAATGTTCGATCCGAGCTCTCTAGTAGCCGCTTCCTAGACCATCTCCAAAATCTTCCTAGTGTGTAGAGTGTAATATCAGTACAACCGACCCCATGTACTGGTAAGTGCCGAGCCTAACCTCGACGAAGTAGTGACGAGGCTAAAGCGGGTCACCTATGCTAAAACCTGTACACAGTCTATAATAATGACAGAATAATTGAAATACAGTACAAAATTAAACAGCCAATAGGAAATGATAACCACTGCTTCGAAAATAAACCAGTGTCGTCCAAAATTACCAATATCTACTAGCTCAAATAACAATATCGGAAACAACGCAGCTCAATATATGAAACATATAGGTTGTTGCGGCGCGTAACCCGATCCCACCAGACAACACATAATCCTCCCTTATTCCACCATAACAATATCAATAACAGTAAATAATATATATATGTTGCGGCGCGCAACCCGATCCTACCATATAGCAATATCAATATCGCAATTCGCCCTTATTTCACAATATCAATCTACCCTTATTCCACCTGTTGCGGCATGCAACCCGATCCCACTATATATACATATTCACCCTTATTCCACCAAATCAATCCTCCCTTATTACACCTGCTGGGGCGTGCAGCCCGATCCCACGATATCAGTACCAAACAATCAATGTACACAGTCAAGTCAACATGCTAAATCACAAGGCCTTTACGATAAATATAAACCAAACTAAACCAAGAAAAGAAACCTTGTGCAATACAGAATCTACACCAATAATACTACGCAGCGAAACCAAACCAGCAATTTATAGTATAGGTACAAACAAGTCAAATTAAGCAAGTAGCGGGTATTGGAGGAACTATGAAGTGAGCTAACATGGTTAACAAAAGAAGATATTGAATAACACGTATCAGTTAAGCATGGAAAGCATCTAGAGCATATAGCAATTAAGACATGGAAGTAAACGGTTTAGGCAAAGCAGTAAATGAAGGAAAAATTAATAATTCGGCGGCGTATAAGCACTTGTCACCTTGCATATACGCCGCTAACATGGAATTCACATAACACAAAGTCCGAGGATTCCTAATTCCCTCAAGTCAAGGTTAGACACAACACTTACCTCGCTCCAAGGCCACTCAAAGCTCAATCATAGCTTTGCCTTTCAAACACGCCTCCGAACCAGCTATATCTAGAAAATTACCAACCAAGTATTTCAAAATAAACCTTGGGAATCACCCACAATCGATAAGAATTCAATTTAGTCCATTATTAAAAAAGTCAACAAAAGTCAACACCCGGGCTCGCTTGGTCCAAACCCGAAACTCGGACTAAAACCCGGTTACCAATTCATCCCGATCCTGGATATACAATTGGTTTTGGAATCTGACCTCAATTTGAGGTCTAAATCCCCAAATTTTGAAATCCTTAGTTTCTATCCAAAAATTCCCAATTCCACCATGAAAATCTTAGATCATAGGTTAAAATCTCTTAAAATGGAGTGAAAGATTGAAAGAAACTAGTTAATAATCACTTACCTATGATTTGGGGAAGAAATGGTCTTTGGAAAATCGCCTGGAGGGTTTCATGTTTCGAAAATTTTGAGAAATGAGCAAAAATGCCGTCTAAGTTAGGTTTTACACAGCTGCAGATGTCGCATTTGCGACCTGAGCTTCGCAATTGCGAAGCTCGCAAATGGGATGGGACCGTTGCAAATGCGAGGTCCTTCACATCTCTGCTGCCTTTCGCAAATGCAAAGATACATTCGCAATTGTGAACGTGAGTCTCCGCAAATGCGAAAAATGATCACATTTGCGATCACTGCCCCTCCCAGCTTTACTTTGCAAATGCGAAGTCTGTATGGCCTAGCTTCTCTTCACATTTGCTATGAGAAGCTCTCAAATGCCAACCCCTCAAAGATCGCAATTGCGATGCCTAATCTCGCAATAGCGAGATCAGAGGCCTGGAACAACCCCAGTTAAACCAAAAAATATTTTCCAAGTTGTTGACACCCAATTTTTCCCTATATATTTCAATATGCAAAATAATTTCAAAATAGCGTATATATACATATATAAGCATGTCCAATCGTTTTATTATTTTTCCATAATTTTTAAGGTTTTAAATTGATTTATTTCCCTTTTATTTCATCCATAAAATCCCAATAATTATGTCCAAAATTATTATTTGGGTAATTCGTCTATTGGATTTTCATATTTATGCCAAAATATGGCTAAAATTGTTTTTTGCATATTTTTACAAATTCATTTAGTATTTTTAAAGCTAAATTGCACACAATTGCAATATTATCCATTTTAAGGTTTAATTGTGTCTTAAAATCACAAAATTGAGTTTGGTATTTTTAAATTGTTAATTATGTGCTATAAAGCATTTTAGTATTTTCAATTTATTCTCAAAAGCCATTTACTATTTTTTATAAATTAAAAGGGGAAAAAGTGGCTATTTAAATTTTAGCCTATATTGGCTTTCAATTTAACCCGACCCCTAAACCCTTTAAAACCAACCCAAACCCGGATTCCCCACCTACCCTTTTAATCTAGGCCGTTGATAATTCAGATCAACGGCCACCATCGCCCCTTACCTTAATTAATCCCAAACGACCCCAAAACCCTACCATTTATTACAATCCGCCGCCTTAGAATCCCCTTCCTCTCAAACTCTCTCTGCAACACCGCCTAAACCCTAGCTGCCGCCACCCAAATCTACCCTAATTCCCTTCAATCCCGACCTAATCCATGGACTCCCATGGTGATTGGAGGCATGTACTCGTCTCCTATGTCTACTGGTTACCTATTTTTGTGGTTCCATGGACAGATCTCGAAGGGATCTGGTCCAATCCCTGCTCAACTTTGATCTCTGGTCTTTTTCCGGCCATCCATGGCTGTTCAAGTCAGATCCTTGACTTTTCCGGCTAGATCGGTAACTTTTCAAAGTCCTTCTCATTTTTCTGGGTTCTCTGAAACCCTAGCTTTAAGAGCTTTCCGATTTTCTTTCAGATCTGTATTAGATCTGTGTATGTCATGAACTTCTTGATGTTTTCCTAAAGGTTTTTCGATTTCCTTTCAAAGTGACTCTTCACTTTCAAATTAGGGTTTCTTAAAACTCTTCTTAAAGACCTCTTCTCCGATTTTCAGTGTTGTTTTACTATGTTTAAACGATGTGCTTATGTTTTTCTTCTATCTGGTTCATCGTGTTGAAACCCTAGGTACTTTTGGGTTTTAACCGAGTTCTGAAGTTGTCTTTTGTTTGTTTGTATGAATGTTTGTTTTGATTGAGTCCTTTGTGTTTGAATCATTTTCTTGCTTGACTTACCTGGTTCTGAGTTCTTACCATTTTTAACTCAATTATGGCATAAACCCTAATTTCTTAAAAGGGTTTTCCTCACTTATTACTATGAGTTCTTTATTTGTTTTTGACTTTCTTTACCTGTTAAGACTGATTTCTGCACTTTGGCTTTACGTATGATCCATGACTACTTGACCTTGTTTCCTACTGTGCTTCGAGTAGGTTTCTTTACTACTGAATCCTAACTTACTACCGCTACTGCTGTATGTTTAATTTTCTCCTCTTTGACAATATGTTTGACCCTGTATGTCTAGTATGCCTGTCCATCCCTTGCTATTTATATGTTGATAAGCAGAGTCATGATTCTTTCTTGATTGATCTTGATTTCCTCAATGTTACGACTGATTGCAAAGGGTTCCCTTATAAACCCTAATTTATACTCGTTTTTGTCTGAATTGATTGATTCCCTTCCCTTCATTACTGTGATATTTTACCTTGAATCCTTTCCCAAAATTAAGTATATTTTGTACTTAGACTCAAATATTTACCTTCATACTTTTACTGCCCCTTATATGGCAAGAATCAATTTGTCTCAAACTGATTTCTTTCCTTAATTAGCCCTGTTAGTATCCGTTTGAGCAGTAATCCCTTGATTAAAGGGAAGTACTTGTGTTAATTGATTCTGATTGTGGTTATTTCCATATCTGAGTTGAAACTTTACTTGTTACCTTATTCTTCTACTCGTTTTCAAAACTATAAATACCCTACTCTCTCTTCTTTCAAACACACGAACAATTGAGTTCAGAACACACACTTACACACTCAAAACTCTTTCCTTCTCTATTATTACTTGTGCTACTGCTTTGTCTAGCCGGCTGAAAGCCAAAGATAGACTGTGGAATCCTACTTATTTTACCTTTCTACACCTTGCTTTCTCTACTGGTATGTCCTAGTTAATTTTTCAAGCCTCAACAACAATATGCTTCTTTAATTGTTTCAGTTTCCCTCATTCTTGCTTACTTCTGCTTGTGGTTCTGCAGTCAAGTGACATTACTAGCATGCTGTAATATCCCCTTTCCCTCTAGATTAATGCACTCCCTTATGTTTGTCACTTACTATGAACTTGCTATCCTAAGTCCCTATTCCCTCAATGTGATTATGCTCTTTCTGACTAGCCTGTGATCATGCCAGTATCAGCCATTGCTGTGCATGTGCAACTAGTCCTAAGACCCTTAATGGGGTTATGTGTTCACAGTCAGATGTATGTGTGTCCCAAACCCCTTGACCCCTTTGTATGACTGTGATTCTGTGTGTGATCCCATCTTGGGAATTTGAGTTTCATTTACAACTGATTTCAATCACCTCTATCACTAATTGCTTTCAAAATGGACTATCAGTCCAGCTTTTTTTAAATAAATCTCTTTCAACATGTGTTCTGCACTTCTACTATATTCTTAGAATCTAGGTTCTGCCCCTCTTGTGTGAGCCTTGCCTTGGGACCCTTGAGCTCCCTCTGAACTTGAACACATAAGAGTTGGCCCTTCCACACTGCACTCATTCTGTTTGGCTATGCAAATCTGGGTGTGAGCACTGCCCGGGACCCCTTGAGGTCCTTAGGGAACTCTGACACACCCAAATATGAGAAAGGCTTTGGAATAACGTTGGCATTGAAGTGATTAATTACATAAATCCGAGAGGAATTCAAGATCAGGCTTGCTTTGGTTGTAATTTCTTATTCTGCACTTCTTTTGTAATTCAATCATTTGGTCTGTAATAATTTATAAACATTATGGGGTTGGCTAGTGAAAAGGGATGGGGAATATGCATGTTTTAGCTATTAAAAGGGTAGAAAGCATGTTACTAGGTTTACATTCCTACTTGCGCAATAGAATCCAGGCTTAAGACTCATTTTATGCATTAGAGATCATGTTCCTTAGGATTTACACTTATCATTTTTCAGCATGTCCATTTCACTATCATACCACTTAGCAATTCCTGTGTTAAATGTATTAATAACCGGTATTTCTGCAATCATGTTCCTACTGCCATGTACACTTTGAGATCCTGTTTTAGGCTAAACAACATTAACAAATATATCATCTCTGCATGTCCTAGTAACTGTAATATTTTTGCATATAGAAATCCTGTTTAGGATTCTGCATATATACATCATTCTGCACCTCTTTTCATTTAGATACCATGTCTTTAGGATGTCACTTATATTCGCTTAAGCACACTTAGGCTAATTACGAATGCATGAAATGGAATAAAACAATTTCATTTAGTCTTTACAACTAATTGGCCATAATTTCTATGTGCCGAACACCTAGAACAACATGTTTAGGTAATAACAATAGTCTCCAACTGTCAGTAATCCTGAATAACTACTGAATCCTGTTGACGCCTAGGCAAGCCTTAGGTAATTACTTAAATAAAACTGGAACTGCCTCTATTTAATTATCAACTGCTACAACCAGCAGACAAGCCTGATTTGGACTTCTTTTCTGAGTTATATAATAAATCTGGTTCTGACTCAAACACCCTGCTTTAGGATTTAAAATTCAGACCTTAACTGTGTTTAAGTCATGCTGCTTATATGCATTATTTGCGGAGGTATACATGAGCCTTTTAATTGTTTATATGTTTCCCCTCTAAATGCAGTTCCACTTGTTTTGTATGTCGCCTTAGCATTTTACCTTTAAACCTAAGAGTCAGCGTAGAACCTCCTTCTTATAGGAATAGTAGTTCTAAATTCCTCCGAGACTGATAGGAATGGGATAGGTGACAGCATGCAATAGAGGTCGAGACCAATCCTCGCTTTAATACCTTCACGGGGTGAGAAGGGTAGATATGGATATGATGACCGGTGCGCTAATACCACGTATAGCCCCTCTTTTGAGGAGTGATTACCGGGTATTGCATTGATGTGATTCATATTACAAACAAACTCAGGACCCCTTTTTCATTCACAAGCATGCTTAGATTATAACTCTTTTCAAAACCTTGCTTTTATTATTTTTCAAACACTTGTGTATTTAGATTTAAAATCCCCTATTATTTGAGCCATATTTGTTTACTTGCTAATTGCACAAATTCACAAAAAACTATCTGGCCGGGAACCACACTAGTGGATCCTGAGGGGTGCCTAACACCTTCCCCTTGGGATAATTTCAAGCCCTTACCCTATCTCTGGTTATCTAATGTAGTTGTAGTTGAACCCCATAGGTGCCCTAACGCACCTTAAAAATCGTTAGGTGGAGACTCTTCAAAATACCCAATTCCCAAAAGGAAATGAGTCTTTACACCCATGAATGTCGAAACCCGTACTCCTCCCGATGGAAGGGGAAGAAAAAAAAGGGGGCACGACACAAGTTCAAATCACTCTGTAGCCTATCGGAAACTCACCCGAGCCCTCAGGGCTCAAAACCAAACATGCACACAAGTCTAAAAATATCATACGAACTTGCTCGTGCGATCAAATCACCAAAATAACATTTAAAACCACGAATTTAGCACCAACTCAAATGAAATTCTCAAGAACACTTTGAAATTTCTATTTTCTCAACCGATCGCCGAATCATGTCAAACCAACTCCGTTTCTCACCAAATTTCCCAGACATGCCTTAAATATTATAATGAACCTGTACCGGGCTCCAGAATCAAAATACGAACCCGTTACCAACAAGATCAAACATTAGCAATTTCTTAAAAACCATTAAATTTTCTGACTTACAATTTTCATCAAAAATTCATAACTCGAGCTAGGGACTTGCAATTCCGATTATTGGCATATGCCCAGGTCCCATATTTTGATACTGACCCACGGGGACTGTCAAAACACAAATCCGGGTCCGTTTAACAAAAATGTTGACTGAAGTCAACTCAAATGAAGTGTTTAATAAAAAAAATCCCTATTTTTATCAAATCGAGGAGGGATAAAATGAGGTTTTAAAGGCCTCGGAACACAAAATTTGATCTTAATCATAAGATGACCTATCGGGTCATCACATATTTTCTTTGTATTATGCATATTATTGAGTTGCCCAGGTTATGCAAGTGAGTATCTTTGACTTAAAAACCTCTTTACTACTTTTCAGAGGTTAGTCAAGATACTTACTGAGTATACTCATACTATGCTTCTACACCTTGCATGTAGATTCTGGAGCTAAGTAGCTGTGGAGGACGAAGCCTTGCATTGCAGACATACCAGCGTTCCGGATTTCAGCTACCCTTTCTACTGTGGCAGTTTAGAACTTCATTTTTGTTTATGTAAACTTCAAACAGATGTTATATTTATTCTTCTTATCAGCTTTGTAAATTTAATCTTAGTGGATCATGACTTATACTACTAGTCCTTGGGATAGTTGTATTGAATTCTTTTGCAGTTGTATTAATAATATTGATGACTTAGCATCATAATTGTAACTTAGACGGTTTGGCTTACCTAGCAGGTTGGGTTAGGTGCCATCACAACTTGGTGGGAAGTTGGGTCATGACATAGGCCCGTCAGCTTAAGTAGTGTTTCTTGTAAGATCACTACCAAGTTGACGAGCACAAGACTTATTAGTTTACTTCTAGAGTTATTTCTCCTAATCAATCTGATTGTGTGAAGGATAGAGTCATATCTGAAAATGTGCTTCTAGCACAAGAGATTTGTCACTGTACCAAAATCCATTAATTTGGTTCTCTTTTTAGTATTTTCGAAATCATAGTTTTCCTTCAATGATAGTAGAAGATGAAAAATTTAGAGTAAATAATTATATTTTCACAATCTCAATACTGAATAATCCATAATCATCCCAGAACCCGGTGTCACAAGTGCATGAGCATCAACTAAGAAAAATAAAATAAAATACATCATCTATCCAGAATACAACTTTGGACAAGAGAGAAAAAAATATAAATACTCTAAAGGAGACTCTGCCGGCTGCGGATCGTAACATAAGATGAAGCTCACCTAACTCCCCGCATCAACCACGCCGCTGCGCCCAGGTCACTAGACATACATGTGCATGTACAACAAAATGTACAGCAAGTGTAGTATGAGTAAGAAAACAATGCGTACCCAGTAAGTATCCAGTCTAACCTCGAAGAAATAGTGACAAGAGGTCGACTCCGACACTTACTAGTGGTCCACTAATATGATAATATGAAATTCAAATTGATTACCTTGAAAATGGTAATTACAATTAGATTTGATTTTGTGGTTCTAAAAAATGTGATTTATTTTTATGCTAGTTGTTAAGCGATAGATGCTAAGTGTGAATCAGGAAAATGGAATAAAAGCTTAAAGATAGTATGTTATGCAAACCGAATGGCTGTGAATCGGGGTCCCGAGCTAGCCTGTGCTGGGCCTCGAGGTTGAGCTAATGCGTCAGGCTGGGGATGGCCGACGAAGGACTAACAGTTCTAAGGACTTTGATGATGGCTCTTTATGATCAATGATGAGTAATAAATGAAGAACAATCAATAAAACACAATAAATGTAAGCAATAAAATCAAATGAGAATATGTTTAAGTTGGAGAGCAGAGAATGCTCTTGTTCTTTTATTGAATCTCATGTGTGTTACAAAATGATAAGGTTCCCCTTTATATAGGAGGGGGAATCCCAAGATGGTACATGTATAATTATTACAAAGAAACGTAGCTAGCATAACTAGTCAACAGTCCGGTACGGACTGGTACTATTCTTGCAGGCGTTGTCAGTTTTGACCACGTGCCTAGGGAATTTTCTGCTTGTTCATGATAGCCACCGATTTGTGCTGCCCCGGGATCGAGCATAGGGAACCCTCGGGATCGAACCTCGAGCTGTGCCTCGAGCCTTCCAGATGAAGCTACGGAATGCCACAATGACCATAAAATTGGACTCTCCAATTTTTGCCATATACAGATAGTCCTCCATTTCTTAGAGTGAAAATGATAAGAAACAGTCTTGAATTCTTGCCTCTTCGATACTTCCATCACGACGTCAATTGCGCCCTATCAAGCGATTGATGTGACAAATAGGGTGTCTAAAGGTCGCGGCCATACAACCCTTGAAAAGCCTTTGAATTAATTATAGCGGTTGGCTATCTTTTGGCCTGCTCCAATGTACACGCTTGGACTCTATAAATACTTCTTCCTTCGCCCCTTATTTTCCACTGTATCATCAAGCCTTCAAAAGAGTTCTTCTTACTTCTCTCTTGTGTTCTCTCTAATTGCAATTTCTTCTCTCCTCTGAAATCTTTTAACAAGAATGGCGAAGACTTCCACCTCTGTCCTTCAGGAAGATGTGACTTCCTCTCCTTCACGCTTATCTAAGGGCAAAGGAACAGTACCCCCTCATTCTGAGGAATGCATCCCAGGATCCTTCGAAATGACCTCCGATTTCAAGGTCGACAAGTCTTCTTCGAAGCCGGGGCGATGTGAGCCCATGTCCCGATATATTAGTTTAGTAGCAGACGCCGAGAAGGTGAAGACCGACTGCCGCTGGGGGACGCGGTGCTAGTGGAGATTCCTTCTCGGGGGGAGGACATAACGACATACAAGGCCCGAACGTGGGGCCGTCCTCATTACCGTAAGAGCAAACAGGTAAGCTCCAATACACCGGCTTCCTTAGTGTGTATACCTATCCATTTACTTTTGGCCCAGTGGAGCCATCCTCGCCTTCAATAGACCCCGTGATCCTCGACTTCTGCGAAAGATATCGAGTGACTCTCGGCCAAATTCATCTATTGTTCTGGCGTATTATTTACATGATCAGATATTACGCGAACATGATTAAGGGGATGCCCTTCACCCTAGACCACCTGATCAGAATGTATAGTCCCCGACTCTTCCGTAGGGGCCTGATTAAGCTCCAGTGTCAGGCCTTGAGAGCCCTTTTTGCTTGTACTAACGAGGTTAGGAACAGAGGGTGGATGAGCCGTTTCGTCTGAGTTAGGACCTCGGACCTGATTCTAGTGGAGAGGATGTCGTTCCCTGAAAGGTGGAACATAAAACGTAAGTGGATACACTACTTAAATGTTCTCTTTCCCTTTTGGGTAAATCTCCCTATGAACTGACTTCCTCCACTGATGCAGCTGTCGCGGTGTACCCTAGCGTGGTTAAGGACCTCTCAGGCTGGGTTAGCCAGCTAGATTCGACTTGCCCATACGTTGAGCGCGTGTGGTGCGACCTGTCTAGGGCTCGATGGGAGGCTAAGGACCATGGTGAGCTCTCACTTCTGCTGTAATTGAATCTCTCAAAAGAACTATCACCGATTACGCCCTCATTCCCCGTGTTTATATTTTGCATTTGCGCAGGTCTGGGAGAGGACTCCTTGATGAGAGTAGCACCACTTGGGGAAGTGGAAAAAGCGAGGGAGATCGTCGACTGATTCTCCAAAATCCAAGAAGGCCAAAGTGGAAGAACCTAAGGCTGATTCAACAGCCTTAACTCCAGATGTATCGGGGAGTCCCCGAGCTGAAGATGAGAAGGAAGATGATTCCTCGGTAGTACCCGGGGGGGGGGGGGGACCTGGTCGTCCCACATATTGCTGAGCCCGTGGCTTCTAAATCGGAACTGGATGCTGTTGTTGTCCTACCTCGGGCTGAAGAAGCCTTCGAGGGTGTATCTAGTTGTATCCCCGAGCCGGTTGACAGCCAAAATATTCCCCAAGCCGAGGTGCATTTGGTAGGTGGTCCGGAGGTGCCTAGTTCTGAAGCTCTCCAGAAACAAGATACGACCCCGATTGATCCAATCGGGTTTATTGAAGTGAGCGATTCCCCTCTAGGACCGACTTTTCCTCCGAGGGAGATACATGATGCCCAAAATAAGGAATCTTTCGATGTGGGGGCGCCCGTCGGAGATAAAGACACGTTTGAAAAGCTTTTTGCTGCGCCCGAGGAAAAGCCTGAACTTGATGCCTCCCTTATTTTCAGTAAGATCGACAGGCTCTATGAGCAGGTAACTTTTTGTAAACTCTGCTCGACACCCTGATCTTCGTCTTTCTAACTTCGTATCTTTCATGGTTCCAGCCAAGGTGCTTTATAATTAGAACTTTGCCAGGTTTCAAGCCGAGTTGACTCGCTACGAGGGTGAGCGCTGGAAGCTCACCTCGGAAGTCGACGAGCTTAGAGCTCCTTTTACCAAGAAGGAGGAGGAGTTTCGTGGCCTTCGGGATTGTTTGGAGGCGGCATCCCGAGAGAGGACTCATCTCACTAAGCAGGTCATACAGTTTCTATTTGTTTTTGTCTATATGCTTACCCTACTTCAGTGTTTTAACACCTTTGAGATGATCTTTGCAGCTTGAGAAGAAAGATGTCCTAATGAAGGAGGAGCTCCGAGCCAGAGACTCTAAAATTCTCGAACTCAAACGGCACGTAAGTGAGATTGCCTCTGAGAGATACCCTCCAGGGGAAGGTGGTCTCAGTCGGACATCAACTTGATGATGCGAGGGCGGAGAGTAATAAGTATAAAGATCTTCATACTGAGCCGGTTGTTGCGCTACCCGGGGTTAGGGCTGAAGCCGAGGCGTTCGTATCCTCGTACAAAGAGGATGCTGTCATTGCAAATGCTCGGTCCAGGAAGGTGTCCGAGGAGGCGGAGCTGCAATTGACCCGAGCCGTGGAGCATGCTAGGTTAGAATCTCGGAGGTAGGCTCTCGAGGATATATATATAGGGGGCATTGATTTATCTGCCGAGATCGAGAGGGTGAAGACCCTAGAAGAGGAGACTGCGGCCCTGCTTTCTTCTGAAGGTGAGTCGAGCAGTGGCTCGGGAGATGATGAAGATTGAGGCGGAATCCCCCAAGGGGAAGAGGCTGTTGAAGACCCGGGGTCCGTGGCTGGTGTTACTGAAGGCACAACCTCCGAGGGAGCCGTCGAAGGCATATCCCTGGTGATAGATTAGGGTTTTATTTGCTCTCTGCCCTTGTAAGGGCTATAGGCAAAGGCCTTGTAGATGCACCTTTGTGGACTTTCAATATATGTGTAAAAAGCCCTTCATTTTTCATCATTTCTCGGTTTTCCTTTGTTCTTTAGGGATAAATTGTGATGCTTGTTGATAATTGGTTGGAAATTTTGGACCTCAAATTAAACCCTTAGGTTCTTGCTATTGCAGAACGATTTGTAACGGTCGAAAGTTGACCGTTTGGGTTTTAGTCCCCGAGTCAAGTTTCAATTTGAGTTCATTGACCTTTAGGTTTAAAATTTGGCCCTGAGGCTATTTGAGCCAGCGCTTAGGCTCTTATGCGTTGGGTCGGTACGACCTATAATATAGGCTGGTGCTTAGGCTCTTACGCGTTGGGTCGGCACTTAGGCTCTTACGCGTGGGTCGGTACGACCTATAATATAGGCTGGCGCTTAGGCTCGCGTTGGGTCGGTACGACCTATAATATAGGCTGGCGCTCGGGCTCTTATGCGTTGGGTCGGAATGACCTCTAATGTAGGCTTTATTTTTCCCTCCTTAAAGACTTTTTGAAGTTTTTATGTTCGCCCGACTCTTCGACGGTTCGATAAGAACCTCGATTGTGAGCCGTTATGTAACAATAAATGAGCACCTCGGGAGGTTTCGCTCGATGGCTAAATTATTTTGAAGCCTTTTCATTGTTTGGAGCTAACATGATCGAAGCTCTTTTGCTTATGCCGAGGGTAGCCTGATTAGTCGGTTCTTTTCGATGTATTTTCGAAGTAATTGAAGGCCTGTAATTTTATGGCGACGGTCGGGCGTCCCCGAGTCGTGTTAGTTTAGCCGTAGCCTTATGATCGTAGTCATTGTGTTTGGCCGTAGCCTTTCAGTCCCCGAGTGAAGTAGCCTCAGCGTTTATATTGAGGGTATGCCTTTTTAGGGGTCTTACAAGTTCGAATATATAGCCTTCACTTTAAGATCGGGATTATGCCCTTTGTAAGGTCTTATTAATTTTAACATGCCTTACTTGAGGTCTTACAAATTCTTTGGTTACTTGGCACAAGTATAATTCATGCCTTGCTTGAGGTCTTACAGGTTTGGTATTGCCTTATGGAGGTCTTATGAGCTCGAGGTTGCCCGCATGGGGTCTTATGGCCTCGAGTTTTTGACAGCTCGATGGGGTGATAGTCGGAGACAGTCCCCGAGACATCGAAAGTTTTTGGCTCTGGAGCCGTTCTTTATAAACTTGATGTTGCCTCATTGAGGGCTTACGAGTTTGAAGTTTCTGAGTGTTCGGGAAATTTCTGGCCCTGGAGCCGTTTCTTGTAAAAATAGCAAACCTCTTTCAAGCGCAAAGTGTTTTGATGGAAAAAGTATTCCTTGATTACTTGGCACAAGCATAAATAGTTTTCACCATCGAGGGCTCGATTATTCTACGCGGACACAGTTCATTTGGCCGTTTGGCCCGATACATCATCTTCCTATCGAAACCCTCTCTAGCTTATTTGGATCTTTCCGATGAGGCGATATCCCGCGGGGATGCCCCCTAGTATTCGAGGGTGATTGGAGATAAACCTTGAATACTCGTTGAGTCCTCCTTAGGTAGCATATAGATGTAGCCTCGTTAAAAACCTTACCGGTAAAACCCTTTTTGGGATAAAATCCTATCGAAGGAAAAGAGTGAAATGCATGCTTTAAACCCAGGGTCTTCGGGTCGGAGGATGTTTCAATGTCTTCCATTGGACACCTTAGCAGTAATAGTGTTTGAGCATTGATATGTTCCAATTGCTTGGGAGCTGTTCGCCATCCATGTTACCGAGCCTGTAGAATCCTTTGCCGATCACTCCGAGGATGCGGTACGGTCCTTCCCAGCTTGGGCCTAGCTTTCCTTCAATAGGGTTTTGATTGTTTAGGGTGACTTTCCTTAGGACTAAGCCCCTGACTCCGAAATGTCAGAGATTTGTTCTCCTGTTATAGTACCTTTCGATTCTTTATTTTTGGGCGGCCATTCTGACCAGTAAAGCTACTCGCTTTTCATCCAATAGTTTGAGGGCCGCAGTCATGGCCTCATTGTTTGAGCTCTCGGTGGCATGTCGAAATCTGGCACTTAGCTCTCCGACCTCGATCGGTATTAAAGCCTCGACGCCATACACAAGAGAGAAAGGCGTCTCTCCCGTGCTCTATTTTGGAGTTGTTTGATATTCCCATAGTACCTCGTGCAACATTTCTCTCCATTTTCCCTTCGCATTTTCTAACTTCTTTTTCAAGTTTTGAATGATGGTCTTGTTTGTGGACTCGGCCTGACCGTTTGCACACGGGTGGTAGGGTGTTGACAGGATTCTTTTGGTTTTATGGTCCTCGAGGAACTTTGTCACTTTGCTTCCGATGAACTGCTTCCCGTTATCACATGCTACCTCAGAAGGGATCCCGAATCGACACATGATATGGTCCCAGATGAAGTTAATGTCTTCTTTTTCTCTTATCTTCTCGAAGGCCTGCGCTTCCACCCATTTCGAGAAATAGCCTGTCATAAATAAAATAAATTTAGCTTTACCTGGTGCCGTTGGTAGGGGTCCAACGATGTCCATGCCCCACTTCATGAACGGCCATGGTGACAAGACTGAATGTAGCTGTTCACCGGGTTGGTGAATCATTGGTGCAAATCTCTGGCATTTGTCGCATTTTCGGACGAATTCTTTGGTGTCCTTCTCCATGCTGTCCCAATAGTAGCTTGCTCTTATCATCTTTCGGACTAAGGAATCGGCACCAGAGTGATTTCCGTAGGTGCCCTCATGGATTTCTCGGAGCACGTATTCTGTGTCCCCTGGTCCCAGGCATACTGCTAGGGGCCCATCAAAGGTTTTTCTGTATAGAATTCTATTTTCGTCGAGTGAGAATCGGGCTGCTTTGGTTCGCAGGGCCCTCTACTCCTTTGGGTCTGCGGGTAGCTTCCCACTTTCAAAATAATCGATATATTTATTTCTCCAATCCCATGTAAGGCTCGTGGAATTGATCTCGACATGACCTTCTTCAATTACCAATTTGGATATCTGAAAAACAGCCCTGGGGAGTATGTCATCTTCTTCGACAGATGATCCCAGGTTTGCGAGGGCATTGGCCTCGCTATTCTGCTCTGGAGTTATGTGGACCAGAGTCCATTCTTTGAAGCGGTGCAATGTGACTTGAATTTTGTCTAAGTATCTTTGCATCCTGTCTTCTCGAACCTCGAAGCTCCCATTTACCTGATTTACCACCAAGAGAGAATCATATTTTGTTTCGATGACTTCAGCTCCTAGGCTTTTGGCCAATTCCATCGAAGAGGATATGTTGTTAAAACACAAATATGATGGCATTGAAACTAAGGCTTTAATTTTCAAGATGCGCTTATCAATGCAAGAGCTAATCTTTCTAGGTGCGGCTTCCTGGTTTCGGCATCTCCCAGGGTCCAACTTACATAATACACAAGGAATTGCGTACCTTGTTCTTCTCGAACCAGCACACCATTTACCGCTACCTCGGATATGGCCAGGTACAAATATAGCGTTTCATCCTCCTTTGGTGTCTGGAGCAAAGGTGGGCTTGTCAGATATCGCTTCAACTCCTCTAAGGCACGTTTGCATTCCGGAGTCCATTTGAAGTTGTTTTTCTTTTTTATTAAGGAGAAGAAATGATGAATCCTGTCTAATGACCTCGATATGAATGGGCCCAAGGCTGCTATCCGCCCGGTCAGCCGTTGCACGACCTTCACATTGTTTACCATCGTGATTTCATCGATGGCTTTGATTTTATCGGGGTTGATCTCGATTCCCCTGTTTGACACCATGAAGCCTAAGAATTTGCCCGAACCCACTCCGAAGGCATATATTTCGGGATTGAGTTTCATGTTGTAGCTTCTGAGGATGTCAAATGTCTCCTGCAAATGAGTCAAATGGTCCTGTGCGCGCAGGGACTTAGCTAACATATCATCAATGTAAAATTCCATGGATTTGCTTATTTGATGTTCGAACATCTTATTAACTAGGCGTTGGTACGTGGCTCCCGCATTTTTTAACCCGAAGGGCATCACATTGTAATAGTACGTACCGTACTTCGTGATGAACGAAGTCTTTCCCTATCCTCGGGGTTCATCTGAATTTGATTATACCCCGGGTAGGCGTCGAGAAAGGTGAGCATCTCGTGGCCGGCCGTGGCATCAATCAGGCAGTCGATGTTGGGCAACGGGAATGAATCTTTGGGGCAGGCTCTATTTAAGTCTTTATAATCTACGCACATTCTTAGCTTATTCCCCTTTTTGGAAACTACCACCACATTGGCCAACCATTCGGGATATTTTACCTCCCTAATAGACCCTATTTTGAGGAGTTTTGTTACCTCGTCCTTGATGAACACGTGTTTTATCTCGGACTGAGGTCTCCTTCTTTGCTTCACCGGTTTAAACCTGGGGTCGACACTTAGTCGATGGGTGGTTATTTCTGGTGGGATCCCTGTCATATCTAAATGGGACCAAGCAAAGCAATCAATGTTATTAATAAGAAATTAAATGAGTTTTTTCTTGAGTTCGGGGGTTAATCCCGTTCCCAGGTATACCTTCTGATCTGGGAGATGCTCGATCAAAACAGCTTGCTCCAGTTCTTCAATCGTTGATTTTGTTGCATCCGATTCTTCGGGGGCAACGAAGGTTCGGGGAGCGAGGAAGTCTTGTTCATCGTCCTCAGGGGTCTGTTTGCCCTCCGGCTCCTCCGAGGTGGAGGGTATGGAAGTTGGTTCCTCCCTGTGGAACACGAACATTTCCTTCGCGGCATGCTGTTCTCCATATACCATTTTTATATCGTCTTTTGTTGGAAACTTCATCATCTGATGAAGAGTTGACGATACTGCCCTCATGTTGTGTATCCATGGCCTTCCAAGCAATGCATTATACCTCATGTCACCTTCAATGACATGAAATTTGGTATTCCGAACTATACCGGACATGTTGACCGAAAGGGTGATCTCCCCCTTCGTTGCTTCGCTAGCCATGTTGAAGCCGTTAAGGACTTGGGAGGTAGGTATGATCTGATCGAGCAGTCCGAGCTGTTCTACCACCTTCGACCTTATTACGTTGGCCGAGCTACCTAGATCCACGAGTACACGTTTAATTTGAATGTTATTCAAGAGAAATGAGATTATCAGCGCATCGTTATGTGGATAAGACAAGGTCTCAAAATCCTCTTCACTGAATGCAAGGATGTCCTCGGGCATGTGGCCCCGAATTTGCCCTTTTGTTGCAGCGGAAACTTTTGTCCGCTTGATAACGGGTCCTTGAGGAACGTCAGTCCCCCCAATGATCATATGAACTAAGTGCTGAGGTTTTCCCGTTCCGTTCCTCTTGTCTGCCTCTCTTTCCTCCCAGGCTGGAGTTTTTCGAGCTTCCTGCTGGTCTTCTTGGCGTATACTCCTGTTAGTGTGGGAGCTTATATCGACGTGTTGGGCGTTGTGTGTGAGCCCTTACCCACGCGGATTGGCTCTGGTGCGCCCTCAAGGTTTTGCAGTGGTGCACAGGCGCTTGGAACAGCTACAGCATTCTCTCCATGGTCCTCAGGACCATTGTTTTCATGTGCATTCACTGAGTTAGATATTTTGACGTGAAATCAAAGGTTCTTGGACAAGAAAAAGCGTGAAGAATAAAGAGCCATAGCATGATGGTGTGTTTTCAATAAACCAGCACGAAAACAATCACTATTATTTTTAGCCCCACGGTGGGCGCCAAACTGTTTACCTTGAAAATGGTAATTACAATTAGATTTGATTTTGTGGTTCTAAAAATATGTGATTTATTTTTATGCTAGTTGTTAAGCGATAGATGCTAAGTGTGAATCAGGAAAATGGGATAAGAGCTTAAAGATAGTATGTTATGCAAACCGAACGGCCGTGAATCGGGGTCCCGTGCTAGCCTGTGCTGGGCCTCGAGGTCGAGCTAAAGCGTCAGGCTGGGGACGGCCGATAAAGGACTAACAGTTCTAAGGACTTTGATGATGTCTCTTTATGATCAATGATGAGTAACAAATGAAGAACAATCAATAAAACACAGTAAATGTAAGCAACATAATAAATCTAAGCAATAAAGTCAAAGGAGAATATGTTTAAGTTGGAGAGCGGAGAATGTTCTTGTTCTTATATTGAATCTCACGTGTTACAAAATGATAAGGGTCCCTTTTATATAGGAGGGGGAATCCCAACATGGTACATGTATAATTATTACAAAGAAACGTAGCTGGCACAGCTACTCAACAGTCTGGTACGGACTGGTACTACGCTTGCAGGCGTTGTCAGTTTTGACTACGTGCCCAAGGAATTTCCCGCTTGTTCATGATAGCCACCGATTTGTGCTACCCCGAGATCGAGCATAGGGAACCCTCGAGGTTGAACCTCGAGCCTTCCAGATGAAGCTACGGAATGCCATAATGACCATAAAATTGGACTCTCTGATTTTAGCCGTATACACAAATTAAGCATGATATACAACAATAAGACTCAGAACAAGAAATAATTGAACAGGTCTTCCCCGTATTTATGAACCTAAATCACTTCCTTCCTTTAAAACATATCATCACACAAACACTGAATTTATACCAATTATAAAAGGGACTTCCAGTTCTATTATCACACACGAATTCCACCGAGGATGTTCGGCCCGATCCAACATAAATGTAAATTGTGCACTGCCGAGGGTCGAACGCCACGAACCATAGATGCATCTATTACCCCGCTCGCAAATCATACATGCAATGCGGTCAAATATAAATTTAAGGAATTACCCCGCTCGCGAATCATACTTGCGACGCGGTCACACATAGATTTCTTTAGTTATTATAATGTTCTCCCATTCTTTTCAAAATACGAAGTTCAAATAAAAACTTTTAAGATCCCAACTTTTCCTCAATTTTAACTCCTTTCAAAATATTCAATAAGAAAATTCAATCTCGCTCCCTCTCAAGGCAAACCATAAACATAAATCAATAACAATATCACCAAGGCATGATGTAAGCCTAAAACTACTTGAACATAGGCATGGCTAGTAGCTACGTAGGGACACTCATCACCTCGTGTGTACGTAGTCCTCACAAATAGAAGCACATAATAATTTAGTTAACCTATTCCCTCTTACAAGGTTAGAAAAGAGACTTACCTCGCTCCGAAGTTCCATAACCGGCTCCCAAGTCCTTCCGACAACTCAAACCGGTGCCCAACGCTCCAAAACTAGTCAATAAATGTGCAAACCTATAAAAATATACTCTAATACTCGCAACAATTTGATTTAAACAATTTATCAACTCCGCTCGAGAAGTTGATGAAATCGCCCTCGGGCCCACCTGCCCGGATTCCAAAAATGTTTGAAGATAAACTTTACCCATAATCCAAGTATTTAACTTGCAATAGGTGGAAATCACTTACCTTGACATAGATGATGAAGATGGAGCTCCAAAATTGTTCCTAGTCTCCCATGGAGGAAATGAGATGAAATGAGCCAAATTCATTTTTGCAAACTTATACACTGCTAGGCAACCCTTCTACGCATTCGCGGGCCTCCTATAGCGTTCGCAATGAACAAAATTCTCGAAAGCCATTTCCAAACTCTTTTTAGACAACCTCTAGTATAATGGTCATAACTTTGTGTAAAAAACTCCAAATGACATATGGTTTAAATTTCTAAATACTAGACCCCAAGATCTACAACTTTCATATTTTGGTCATCTCCCAATTCCTTATATATTTCGAGATATAAGCTACCAAGTCAGCCCTGTGCAACACAAATTTCTTCTTCATCTTCCCGGATAGCTTGTAGTGTACCAGCCATAACGTTTTGTACACAAATCCAAATTCTAAATGGGCTACTTTTTATGAAAATTAGACACAAAGGGCAATAACTTTCATTTTTGGATCATCTCCAAATCTTGCTTGTCCTCAAGCAACTAAAACAAAATCATTCTACCCTATACTACTCTATTTCTGACATCTCACAAAACAACAGTGACTGTAAATGGTTTTGACTATCAGCTAACAAGCATGTAACTGCTTTTATTCACCTTTCATGGAAAACAACGATCATTTAGCAATACGACTAATCAACTTGTAAACTTCGAACCACAAGAAAAATAACAGAATGCTACCCACAACTAAGTGTGCACTTGTATTCTACTTCAAGAACCTAGCTTTCGCTAAATCTTGCAGTTCATGCATGCTCACAACAAAGAAAATCCCCAACTCACACATATGTACAGGGGGTGCAATTAAACACTCTTGCACTCAGAATGAAAGCTACATGCTACAAGTATCAGTCCATATGCTTGCCCTTATTTTAGATTGCTACTATCTCAGGAATGATTGGTTGTAGATCACCAAGGACTTTTCACGGGTTGTAGTGTAGGCTTCGGGACGGGTTAAATGAATATTTGGGAATGTAGTGGCTATACCCTCCTTGAACTCTACATACACTTTGCTTCTTTACTACATAGCACTTATTGACCTCGAGTTACCGACATAGAACCACCTCAAAGTATTTCGTCAGTTTTCACAAGACTCCACTCCATTTCTCTCTCCTTTTTCTATATATGTACAAATGTTTTTTTTCTTTTGTTTTTCCTTTGGAGCTTGAGTATCTTCATATATACAACTTTGAGGTTTTTTTCTTCTACATAGAGTAGTCAACCTTACCGATTTCCACTTTATATCGGCACCCCAACATAGGCTTTTAGCCTCATTCTCAATTGTTCAAGGAAGGATGGGATTCAAAAGAGTGAATTATTTCACATAGGGCAAAGGCTTGTAATGTGGTAGCCAAATAAAAGGTTGAACGCTCAACGGGGGTAATTAGGGTAATTGATGTACCAGGGACGACAATTTGGTCAAAATTAGCTAGCAGTCACAAAGAGAGCCTAAGGTCATTTCAACACCCAATCATTAACCTGAGAGTTGCATTAAGAAACCAACCGGGCAAGTTCTAGATATCACAAGTTAAGCATAAGCATTATTTATACAAATCCTCACTCACTCACAACGCACGAACTGTTCGACTAGCATAATTTCAGCCTCAAGTTAATGCAACTCAAAGCTTCATCACATGATAATTAAGATTCTGAGTAAGCATCAAAAGGGCGAGCCTCATTTTCACAAGAATGACTAACCATTTTTGTTTTTTTTATATACAAAATTAGAAGGGTATAATTTATTCAACAAAAATCCATTACATGCTTGAAGCTAGAACAATCAACACCAAACAAGTCAAAACATATTGTGCTACCGCCATGGTTCTACAATTACACTCATGGAAAAGAACCCGGCGAAGAAAAACCAAGGGAAATTCATTGCTATCTACCAATCTACACTATTAAAGTAAAGAGTTTATGTACAAGTTTCTCAAAAATATTTAATTACCCTACCCCCAACCAAAAAGCAGGCATTGCCCCCAATGCATAGAGAATGTAAAAGCAAAGTTTAGGGGCACAATAGGCGCGAGGAGGGGCTGCAGCATACGGGGCAGCTGTGGGGTCAGATGCCGGCACTGTGGAAGCTGTGGGGCCAGATACTGCCACTGTGGAAGCTACAAGTGGTACCTCAGACTGTGTGGTGGTATCTGAGGCTAGTATGGGAAGCTCCACCTACTGTGTAGCTGGGTTTAGGACCTCTGAGCTGCTATCCTCTCCCATTAATGGCTGCATGGTCGATGGATTTGGCCTTGGCAACCATGTCCGCAATAGAGTGTGCAATTGTTGTCTGCACATCTGCTTTCTCTTCATCCTGTGTATCTGTATTGTTTGCCTCTGTTGTCCCATTGATCCTCAATCTCTTCAACAAATGCCTTATCATCAGTTTCCTCCACCTCATCAATCTCCCCCTCAAACTTTCCGGATCCCTCCTCTGAAGGAGTGTCAATGTGTACAACAGAATCCGAAGCCTTTGAAGTCTCAGTACCCTGGGCTTCTGGAGTTGTCATAAGGTTTGTGACATCCAGGTCCAAGCTCGGAATGTGGGAAGTGTCAGTGCCCTGCTCACCTTCCTGCGAAAGAAAGGAGGTCAAGTCAAACTCTAAATTTTGAAACTTGTACAGCTCTAATTTTAGCTCAGCGACATCCTTCTGGAGTTGAGGCATATCTCCAGCTTCGCCTCTCTCGACCCTCTACAGTCGCACTTCACAGTTCTTGAATCGATCTTCAAAGTATTGATGGTGTTGTTGAAGAATGCTCACTGACGCTTGGATAGGGGCCGGTGCTTGCCTGATGAGGGTTGGGAGTTCCTTTGTCAGTCTGTCTACCTTGGCATTGGCATGTTGGGCTAGTAGACCCAACTTTGATAGAGCTGGTAAGGCAGCAAGTGGCTGTGCAGTGGTTTTCTTAGGAGTGGATGTGGAGGTAGCTAGTGCGGAGGGAGTGTAAGGCAGTGAGGGAATAGCAGGTGCTGCTGAGTCTGGAGGAGGAGTGAGTGAAGGCTCTGTTGGATTGTCGACCACTGTATCTGCAGGATCATTTATCCGGGTGATGTCGATATCCTGAACAGCTTTTGCTATGAGATCATGTTTGGGGATAGGAGAAACCATTACAGCTTTGCACAAGGCATGAATTAGGCATGGAAAAGGGAGCGAAGTTGTTATCTAGTTCGCCCAGATCCCAATCACACGGTATATAATCTCTCCCACATCAACCTTGATGCCTGTCATAATGCATGCAATAAGGATTGCCTTTTCGATGCTTACATCTGTTTCATTTCTTGAGGGAATTAGATGGGAACAGGCAAAACTTAGCCAGTACTGACCTTCTCAGGTAAGATCCCTCTTGTGGATCCTTTAGCGCGGAGCAATCCAGGGCAGAGTTCCCTTGGCTATGATAGAGGTTACCCAAACACGCTCGGATTCCTTGTTTTTAGGCTTTTCGTCATAATCGGCGATGCCTGGTTCCCAATCCTCGAAGTACACATCATTGATTGACCATGCATCACATAGGACTTCAACTCCGCGGACTAACACAGAGTCCAAGAGCCTACGGTTTTTTCTTTTATTCTGCATTCCTGGATGCAACATCAGCTTAGAATTCCCTCATGAGTGTCTCGTTGTACTCTCCTGGGTCCTGACTAAAGGACTCTCATCTCCTCTTTTTGATGTTTTCTTGTACGTGGGGATAGTTTCCTTTAAGCTTTTCAAACTTAGCTGCTTCTCTTCAAGGATTGTTTGCTTTCCTAGGCCTTCACTGTACAGGGTCCGAGAGCCCGAAACCCCAAACCTGAGATCTTAATCATTTTTTTAGCGTGCTTCAGCATGGAGGTCAATAGGTGGCACAAGATTAGTATGTGCCTCCTCCTCTTCAGACTGGGAGGAATGCTCAGATGTCCTTATGGCTGTGTCAGTCCGAGTGCGTTTGGATTATTGTGCTTGTCCTGGAGCCGGAGGTGATCACACTGCGAGAGACTTCTTTGGTGCCATTCCTGTGAATTTTGTGCCGGACAAGTGGATAGCTATACACATTATGCGGTCGCATATGTGTTATGCGATGAGTTAATGGCTGGGTTGCTCGACTTCACTACGCAATGCATTCTACGGTTGCATAAATGTTATGCGGGCCACAGAAAATGAGATTCCACTGCATTTTTGAGGACCAAACTAGCATTTTTTCTGATTGCGTTTGTCAACAGTATGCGGTCCGCAAAGCCATTATGCGACCGCGTAGTTGCCGCAGACCACGCGTCCTTCTTTTCTTCATTCTCCTTAGTCCTTGCACCATGTTTCATTGTATTTTGAGCTACCTGCATTCTAACACACACGTCAAACTGCTCAACACTAACAACTACACCTACAGAAATTAAAATCTAACAAAAGATTGTTACCACACATAGGTTGCCTCCCAAGAAGCACTTGATTTAACGTCGTGACATGACGATGTCGACCCCGTTTTGGGCTACTCAGTGGTGGGGGCTAGTGTAGGACTATCCTTGAGAGAAAATTGTTCTACCAAGTGCCTTTCTCCTGTGGTACCGAGGTAATGCATGACCCGTCGGCCATTTACTTTGAAAGTTTGAGTCCCATCCTCCATCTCCAATTCAATAGTACCATAGGGGTACACATTCACAACTTTGAATGTGCCAAACCATTTGGATTTGAGTTTTCCTGGAAATGACTTGAGTCTTGAGTTGAAGAGTAAGACCAAGTCACCGGATTTGAATTCCCGCTTCAAAATCTTCTTGTCATGAACAAATTTCATTCTCTCCTTATACATGGTTGCACTCTCATAGGCATGGAGACGGAATTCTTCCATCTCATTGAGTTGTGTCATTCTTAGCTTGGCAGCTTCGGCCCAATCAAGATTCAACTTTATCAATGCCCACATGGCTTTGTGTTCAAGCTCCACTAGCAAGTGACACGCCTTACTAAAAACTAATTGGTACGGTGTGGTGCCAATGGGAGTCTTAAATGTTGTGCGATATGCCCACAACGCATCATCTAGCTTCCTTGACCAGTCAGTCCTGTTTGCATTAAATGTCTTTGCTAGGATGATTTTGATCTCCCTGTTGGAAACTTCAACTTGGCCACTCGACTGAGGATGATAAGGTGTGGCCACCTTGTGCTTGACTCCATACTTTTCAAGAAGCCCTATGAAGACCTTGTTACAAAAGTGAGAACCACCATCGCTAAGGATGGCCCTAGGGGTACCAAACCACGTGAATATGTTCTTTTTTCAAGAAAGCGGTCACACTCCTTGCCTCATTGTTGGGCAAGGAAATAGCCTCGACCCATTTGGAGACATAGTCCACAGCCACCAAGATATATGTCATGCCATAAGAGCTCACGAAGGGACTTATAGAGTCTATCCCCCACACATCAAAGATCTCGACCTCCATTACAAGTTCATAGGCATCTCATGTCTTCCAGAAATTGACCCTTGTCTTTGACATTGATCACATGCCTTGACCATTCGATTTGCGTCTTGGTAGATTGATGGCAAATAGTAGCCACATTCAATCACCTTTGCTGCAGTACAATTTCCTCCATGATGGCCTCCAACCGGGGAGTCATGGCATGCTTTAAGAATTGGCAGTACCTTATCTTCCGAACACACCGCCGAATGATGTTGTCGGCACAAATACGGAACAGAAAGGGTTCCTCCCAATAGTATTTCCTACACTCACGCAAGAACTTTTTCTTTTGATAAGCTTCCAATCCGTCGGAAACAAGGTCACTAATCAAAAAGTTAGCGACGTCGGCATATCAAGGAGAGAATGTGCTAGACAATACCAATATGTGCTCATCCATAAAGGCATTATTAATTTCAAGGTTTTCTTTTGGTCTCCCTGCCTATTCAAGCCTAGATAGGTGATCTACAACTTGATTTTTTATCCCTTTTCGATCCTTGACTTCAAAGTCAAACTCTTGCAAAAAAAGGACCCACCTAATCAATATATGTTTAGAATCCTTATTCGCCATAAGATAGCGGAGAACAGCATGATCGGTGTAAATTATCACTTTGGACCCCAACAAATAAGCCCGGAATTTTTCAAACGCATAGACAATGGAAAGCAGCTCTTGCTCAGTCACAGTGTAATTCATTTGTGCTCCATTGAGTGTCTTGCTTGCATACAGGATTAAAGATCTTGTTATGTCGTTGACCAAGTACCGCCCTAATAGCTACACCCTGGCGTTACACATGAGTTCAAATGGAAGGGACCAATCAGGTGTGACAATAATAGGTGTCGTGGTAAGCTTGTCTTTCAATTCTTCAAAAGCATTGAGACACTTCTCGTCAAAATACAAACTTTGCATCTTTTTCTAGGAGTTTTCACATGGATATGCAAATTTTGAGAAATCCTTGATAAAATGCCTATAGTAACCGGCATGCCCCAAAAAATCTTCGGACACCTTTTATTGAAGTGGGTGGAGGAAGCTTGGAAATGATTTTGATCTTTGCCCGGTCAACCTCTATGACTTGTTTGGAAATTTTGTGTCCCAAAACAATTCCCTCGTCCTCCATGAAGTGGCATTTTTCCCAGTTTAGCACAATGTTGGTTTCTTCACATCTTTTGAGCACTTGTCTTAGGTTGTCAAGGAAATGCTCAAAGGAGTAACCCAATACAGAGGAGTCTTCCACAAACACCTCTAGGAAATCTTCCACCATGTTCGAGAAGATTGACATCATGCACCGTTGAAAGGTAGCCGGTGCATTGCATAACCCAAATGGCATACGGCTAAAGGCAAAGGTCCCATATGGGCATGTAAATGTTGTTTTCTTTTGATCTTCTAAGGCGATGTTGATTTGGTTATAGTTGGAATACCCATCCAAAAAGCAATATAATGACCTTCCCGCTAGCCGATCAATAATTTGATCAATAAAAGGCATAAGGAAATGGTCCTTGCAAGTAGCATTGCCGGTAGTCCATGCAAAATCTCCACCCGGTAATTGTTCTCGTTGGGATGAGCTCATTTTTGTCATTTTGAATCACGGTCATGCCTCCTTTCTTTGGCACACATTGCACTGGACTCACCCAAGAACTATCGGCAATGGGGTAAAATACCCCGGTATCTAACTATTTGATGGTTACATTCTTCACCACCTCTTGTACGGAAGGGTTTAACCTTCTTTGATGCTCCACGCTTGGTTTGCTCTCTTGCTCCAATTTTATCTTGTGCTCACAAATCCTAGTGGGAATCCCTCGGATGTCCGCTATTGTCCACTCAATGGCTTGCATGTGCTCCCTCAGGACCTTCAACAATTTTTCCACCTGCACACCATTCAACAAAGAAGAAACGATTACCAGTAGAGTTTCATTAGATCCAAGAAATTTATACCTTAAGTGTTGTGGAAGTGGCTTGAGCTCAAGTTGTGGAGGCTCAATAATTGAAGGCTTGGCAGGAGTAGTGACTCTATTCTCTAAGTCAAGAGAAAGTTTCTTTGGTGCATAAGTGTAGGACCCAAGTCCTTCTAATGCATTCACCGATTCCATGTACCCCTCCATGTCTTCACCATCAAAATTCACCAAAATAGCCGTCGACGCCTCACCAAGGCATTTTTCTTCCATATTCATCTCGATTGCGTATTCTACCTCATCAACAACATCAATGACTGAGATTCTTTCATATGCATGTGGCAACTTCATACCCTTACTCGCTTGAAAGGTAACCTCTTCGTCATTAACTCGGAACTTGATCTCATTTTGTTCCAAATCCATAAGTGCTCTTCCGGTAGCAAGGAATGGTCTCCCCAAGATGATAGGGATTTATTTATTAACATCATAATCAAGGATCACAAAGTCGTTGGGAAGGAGGAACTTCCCTACTTTCACAAGAACATCATCAAAAATACCCACCGGTCTCTTTATTGAACAATCGGCCATTTGCAACCTCATACTTGTAGACTTTGGCATACCTAACCCTGCTTTCTTGTAAAAATCAAGAGGCATTAAGTTGATTTTAGCCCCATTATCACAAAGAACTCTTGCAAAATCGCACAACCCAATAGTGCATGGAATGGTAAAAGCTCCCGGGTCTTTTTTCTTTTGAACGGTGGTTGTTGAAATGATGGAACTAACCTGGTGATTCACATTCACCACTTCATTCTTGGTGGTTTTCTTCTTGGCAAGTATTTCAAATACATATCAAAACCCGGCATTTCTTGAAATTCTTCCACAAATGGAATATTCACCGATAATTGCTTGAGAATGTCACAGAGCTTCTCAAGTTTGCTATCATCAACCTTCCTAGCAAGTCTTTGAGGAAAAGGGGGAGGAGGTCTAGGAATTGGTGCTAGAGTTTTTGGTATCTCTTTCACCTTTTCCTTAACCTCTTCCTGATTCACTTCTTGAATTTTCACCTCCTTTGGGAATTTTTCAACTTTAACAACAATTGGAATCTCAACTTGTGCCTCAACTTCTTGTTCAGAATTTTCCACTTCCACCACTTGTTCATTCTCTCCTTGAAGTATTTTCCCACTCCAAGTTGTGATTGCCATACAATGAGAAGTTGGACGACTCGCACTACCTTTTGGGTTTGCAATTGTGTCACTTGGGAGTGTACCCTTTTTCTTCAGATTTTGCTTTCTTGGGAGATCTCTCATTTACATCTCCAACTTTTGAATAGATGCGGTATGAGATCCCACAAGATCGATCATATTCTTCGTTCAAGTGTCGGATCTTTCTTGATTTTGCAATACTCGTTCAAGCATGTTTTCCAACTTGGAATAACTTGAAGAACTTTCCTTTCAATCCGGAGAGTTGGAATATTTCCCCTTTGGTGGAACATAGGGGTTTGAACTCTGATTTTAAAAGTTGTTGTTGTTGTTACTCCAATTCCCTTAATTTGAACTACCTTGGTCATTTCACCACTGTTGGTTGCCTTGCCCTTGCGGGTTAGGCCTCCAATGATTTTGTTGTCCAGAAGCTTGTTGGGCTTGCCTTTGATAACCTCCTTGAGAGTTGTTACCATAATTTTCTTCCTCGTAATCCTCATTTGATATGGGTTGAACATCTTCCACCATGTTCACCCTTTTTGTTTGGCTTTCAATGAACGTCTTCGTCAACACATTGATGTTGGTGGCAAGCCCGGTAAGTACTTGATCTATTTTTTGTTTCCCCTTAATCATGTTGGTCAAGGAAGGAGTACCATATGCAATTCCACCTGTGGTGTCCCCCGAGTGCCAAGTTTGGTTATATTTTGCCATTTTGTCAAGGATTTATGTGATCCTCGCAAATGTTTTATCCATAAAAGGTCCATCAGCTGCATTTTTGGCTATAGATTGGTTCATAGGATCCAAGCCCATGTAACATTTATCCTACAAGATAGTATCCGGAAAACCATGATTCAGTGACCTCACTAAATATAGCTTGAATCGATCACATGACTCATGTAGGTGTTCTCCCGGTCAGTGCTTGAAAAAGAAAATTTTATCCCGGAGCTCAGACTTCTTGCTTTGTGGGAACCATTTAGCTAGGAAAGCTCGGAAGAGTTCAGGCCAAGAATGAATGGAATTAGATGGTAGATTTTGAATCCATATCCTCGCCTCTCCGGCTAGTGAGTACTTGAACACCCTCAGCCTTAGAGCATCAATTGAGACGTTATTCTGTTTATGCATCACACACACACTCAAGAAGTTTCTGAGATGTTGTGCCCGATCATCATTGGTGGAATATCTAAAAAAACCCTCTTCCTTGAGCATTAGGATTAGACCGTGTCCTACCTTGAAGGTGGCAGCGTCAACTCTTGGAGCGACAATGGCATTTGTATCCTAAATATACTCATCTATATTCGCAAAAGGGATCTCTTCATCAAACTCGGCCATGTTTACCTAATAACACCAAGAAAAGCAAGCAAAGTGTGATGGAATATGTCAGGCCCCGAGCCTGTGGGCGTGACAAAAGTGGTATCAGAGCAGTTCTATCCTATAGAGTCTACAATCCATGTTAGTAGGGTCTTGTTTATAGATGTGTGGTGCACCATATTATATAAGCAGGGGACTACAAGGCATTTAGGAGTTGGTTACCCTTCTTTCAAATCTAAATCATGCTATAGAACTGAGTTATAGGAAATTTGAGTTAAACTTACGTGTTGGCGTTTCCATACACATATGACGGTAACTAGGAAGACTACGGCTAGCCAGAGGAGAGAGACATCAATAGGTGAGAGGACTAACAGGGTAGCCCTAGTAGATGGGGCCCAATTGGAGGCCCAGGGAGAGACCCCTACTCAGCCATTATTGCCTCCTCCACCACCAAAGGAGATTCCTAGGGAAAACGCACATCCAGTCCCCCATCCGCTTCCATCATATCAAGACTTAAGGAGTGCGGTGCATTTGTTGGCACAGTTGGTAGCTACCCAAAAATAGGCTAGAGCATCCACTAGTGCAGGACCTTCTGAGGGGTTTGGGAGTTTAAGGGTCAGAGAGTTTATTTCTTTGAGTTCCCCAGAGTTCACGGGGACAGATCAGAGGGAGGACCCATAAGATATCATAGATCAACTTTACAAGATCTTTCGGGTTATGCATGCCACGGAGAAAGAGGTAGTTGAGCTAGTAGCTTTTCGACTCCGAGATATAGCCATCCTTTGGTACGAGGGATGGGAAAGATCCAGGGGACGTGATTCACCTCCTGCTATTTGGGAGAATTTTTCAGATGCCTTCGTTGACCAGTACTTACCGCGAGAGATCCGACAGGCCCGGGTCGATCAGTTTCTAGCCCTCAAGCAGGGCAATATGGGTGTTCAAGAGTATAGTCTCCATTTTGACTCATTGGCCAGATATGCACCATCCATAATTACTACTACGCAGGATAGAATCCACAGGTTTATAGCAGGGTTGGCCCTAGAGTTGACCGAGGCATTTGCCAACGCTGCATTATAGGATAGTATGGATATCTCCTCGATTCAGGCATTTACCGAGAATCTAGAAGGGGGTAGGCATCGGCAGCAGGATACGGAGATGACTGACTCAGGGCAGCGTAATAGGATGAGGTTTGCCAGGTCTCATGAGCAGTCTCAGGGTAGTTACATGCCCCAGTACTTCGAACGCCCACCTAGACCTCCCTTACCTCAGCTACATGGTTATAGGTATGACCGCTATACTCAGTCAAGACAAGGTGAAAGCTCCCGTCAAGTTTGCAGCGACAGCGAGGTTCGGGGCAGACATGGCTATTTCTCCCGCGGTGTGCCATCTGCGGTAGAGGACACTTGGGCCAATGCTGAGTCGGTTCTAATGCTTTTTATATATGTGGACGTTCAGCGCATATGATGCGAGATTGACTAAATAAAGATTCTGGGGGTATTGCGCAACCAGTGAATTCAGCAACAGGATCATCTATGTCCGTGCATTCTTCAGCGCGCGAGTCTTAGTCTTCGGCTGGTAGAGGTCGAGGCAGAGGTAGAGGTTTCAGTTTAGGTGGTAACCAGAATCGTAGCCATGCGTTAGCGGGCCGACAGGACCAGGAATCCTCACTGGATGTTGTGACAGGTATGTTGACCATTTGCTCTCACGATGCTTATACCTTGATAAACCCAGGATATACTTTATCGTGTATTGCCCCATTTGTTGCGAGGAAGTTTGGTATAGTGCCTGAAATACTAAGTGATCCTTTTGCGGTATCTACACCAGTCGGAGAATCGATTATTGCTAGACGAGTTTACCGAGGTTGTACGATATCAGTTTGTGGTCGTCAAACCTCAGCCGACCTAGTTGAGCTAGAGATGTTGGACTTTGATGCTATCATGGGCAAAGACTGGTTGGCAACTTGATATGCCACAGTTGATTGTCGAGCAAAGATAGCTAGATTTCATTTTCCAGGTGAGCTAGCCCTTGAGTGGGTAGGTAATACAGCGACACCCAGAGGTAGATTTATTTCCTATCTGAAGGCAAGGAAAATGATCGCAAAAGGCTGCATTTATCATATTGTGCGAGTTAGAGATATAGATACTGAGATACCTACATTTCTGTCTATTCCAGTAGTAAAAGTGTACGCGGATGTATTTCCCAATGAACTTCCACGTATTCCCCCAGAGTGAGGGATTGATTTTGGCATTGATTTGCTTTCGGGAACTCAACAAATACCCATCCCTCGGTATAGAATGGCACCTGCCGAATTGAAGGAGTTGAAGGAGCAGTTAAAGGATTTGCTGGAGAAAGGTTTCCTCAGGCCCAGTACTTCACCTTGGGGTGCACCGGTACTGTTTGTGCGTAAGAAAGATGGCTCGCAGAGGATGTGTATTGATTATAGGCAACTGAACAAGGTAACTATTAAGAATAAGTATCCACTTCAAAGGATAGACGACTTGTTGTAGGGAGCTAGATGTTTTTCAAAGATAGATTTGAGGTCGGGGTACCACCAGGTTAGAGTTCAGGGGAGAGATATCCCCAAGACAGCTTTCAGGACCCGTATGGCCACTTTGAGTTTCTTGTCATGTCCTTCGGGTTGAAGAATGCACTTGCCGTATTTATGGACTTGATGAACAGCCTATTCCGGCCATGTTTAGATCTGTTCGTGATAGTCTTTATTGATGATATTTTGGTTTATTCACGTTCAGAGGATGAGCATGCAGACCACCGATGAGCGGTACTCCAAACCCTCCATGATAATAAATTATATGCTATGTTTTCTAAATGTGAGTTCTATTTAAAGTATGTAGCATTCTTGGGGCATGTTGTATCCGATGGAGGTATAAAGCTAGACACTCAGAAGATTGAGGCTGTGAAATCCTGGCCTAGACCTACCACTCCAACAAAGGTTTTTTTTCCCCAGAGGTTCGTAGCTTTCTAGGCTTAGCAGGATACTACCGGAGGTTCGTAGAGGGTTTTTCTTCTCTTTCGGCACCATTAACGAAGTTGACGCAGAAAGCACTTATGTTTCAGTGGACGGAGGCTTGCGAGCGGAGTTTCTAAGAGCTTAAAAATAGGTTGACTTCAGCGCCAGTTCTAGCACTTCAAGAGGGTCCAGATGGTTATGCCATGTATTGTGACGCCTCAGGTGTCGGGTTAGGATGTGACCTGATGCAACATGGGAAAGTAATTGCGTATGCTTCAAGGCAATTAAGGAAGCATGAGTGGAATTATCCGACCCAAGACCTCGAATTAGCTGCGGTCATCCATGCACTTAAGATATGGAGGCATTATTTATATAGTGTTCATTTTGATGTATTCACATATCATAAAAGCCTGCAATACATCTTCAAGCAAAAAGAGTTGAATTTGTGACAGAGGCGATGGCTTGAGTTATTGAAAGATTACGATGTTAACATTCTCTACCATCCAGGGAAAGCTAATGTTGTAGCAGACGCCTTAAGTCGCCAATCTATGGGTAGCTTAGCGCATGTAAAGGCCGAAAAAAGACAATTAACTAGAGGGATTCATCAATTGGCTTGTTTGGGGTTCAGTTAGTAGACTCTGACAATGGTGGAGTTGTACTCCAAAATACTGCAAAATCATCTCTCATAGCTGAAGTAAAGGAGAAGCAGTACGAGGACCCAGAGTTGGTCGAGTTGAGAGAGCGAGTTCCGGAGTAGAAGAAGACGTTGTTAAAACTCAAGGGAGACGGGGTTCTCAAATACAGGGGTCGTTTGTGTGCTCCATATGTAGCAGGGCTACGAGACAGGATTATGTCAGAGGCACATTATTCGTGGTACTCCATTTACCCTGAGTCGACGAATATGTATCATGACATTAAGGATGTGTATTGGTGGAACGATATGAAGAAGAACATTGCTGAGTATGTCGCTCAATGCACTAGTTGCCAACAGGTGAAGATAGAGCACTAGAAGCCTGGAGGGCTAATACAAACTATAGAGAGCCCGACATAGAAATGAGAGGCGATAAACATGGAATTTATCATGGGTTTACCTCGTTCTCATCGTAAGTCCGATTCCATATGGGTGATAGTCGACAGGTCACAAAATCAGCTCATTTCCTACCGGTCAGATCTACATATACAGCGGAAGATTATGCAAATATTAAGGAGATAGTGCGACTACACGGAGTACCAATATCTATTATATCTGACCGTGGGGCCCAGTTTATAGCTTATTTTTGGAGGTCACTTCAGAGAGGTCTAGGAACTTAGGTGAATCTCAGCACGACTTTTCATCCACAAACTAATGGGCAAGTCGAGCACACAATTCAAATGCTCGAGGATATGTTACGAGCATGTGTGTTGGATTTTAAAAGAAGTTGGGAAACATCCTCTTATCGAGTTTGCATATAATAATAGTAACCACTCCAGTATCTAGATGGCTCCGTACGAGGCTTTGTATGGGCGTAAGTGCAGATCTCCTATAAGGTGGTTTGATGTTGGAGAATCTGGGTTACATGGGCCAGACCTGGTTTAGCAGGCCATAGAAAAAGTAAAGCTCGTCCGGGAGTGACTGTTGACAGCTCAGAGTCGTCAGAAGTCCTATTCTGACGTGTGGCGACGAGATTTAGAGTTCGGGGTTAATGATTGGTAATTCTTAAAGGTGTCACCTATGAAGGGTGTGATGAGGTTTGGCAAGAAAGGCAAACTTAACCCACGGTATATTGGGCCTTATAGGATCATTCAGAGAGTGCCAAGTAGCATATGAGTTAGAATTACCCTCAGAATTGGAGTCTGTCCATCCGGTTTTTCACGTATTAACACTACAGAAGTGCATTGGCGATCCTACCCGAGTGGTGCCTATGGATGATCTACAGATTATAGAGAACTTGTCATACGGGGAAATCTCGGTTTCCATCCTAGACAGACAAATCCGCAAGCTACGGAATAAGGAAATAGCCTCCGTGAAGGTTTTATGGAGGAGCAAGAATGTGGAAGATATGACGTGGCAAGCGGAGGAAGAAATGAAGTCTAAATACCCCCACCTATTTCAAACTGAAGATTTGGCTCGAGGTGGGATATCTCAGCACAACTCTATTCAGGCCAGTAGGTCATCAGGTAAACTCTCATTTTGACTCTCAGAATTTATAATGGACGGTTGTGTGAAGCCAAGTGTTGCTATTTATGGACAGTGGCTATGCGTGGCATGTATAGTATGTTTTTTGGTTGCGTAGAGGTTGGTTTTAGTCTAGTGTACAGAAGAGACTCTGGCAAAAAAAAAATCTCAAATTATCTAAGAGTAAACATTCGAGGACGAATGTTTCTAAGGGGGGAAGGATGTTACATCTCGTGTTTTTCGTACGTTAAAGTTTCGTCTTCAATTAATTGACATAAACTCGGGGATGAGATTATCTTGAGGTTAGCATATTTATGCTATTTCTAACAAGCAATAAGTAAGTGCCATGAAGGAAAGGTACACGAATTAAAGAAAATGAGTTTCGTTGAAGGTTGTCGAATTTGGGTAAAATACGGTCCGAGCTATAATACCCGATAGTTATGGACTAGTACCATACAAGGTACCATATGACCACGATAGTATGATGTATAAGGTGTATTAAAAATGAGTAGTATTTTAAGTAAGTTGAAATAATTCTTAATTATATAGGTAATTGGTTAATTATTGGGTAAATAAAATATTACCTAATTAATTAGGGATATATGTGATAATGACTAAATGTGACAGCCCCTCCATTTAAAATGAGTGACTAATGACCTTAACTGAAAGGTGACATCATAACGTGTAAGTCATTTAGCATTTTGGCTTCATTAGACTTAAAGAAACAAAGTAAAAGATCTTAGAACATTTTTCCTAGATGAAACATTTCAAGCAGACGTCCCTCAATCTAGCAAGTTTCTGAAAGAGACCTTATAACATCTTCTAAATACAAGCATTCAAACAGGCACTATAATCTAGCAAGTTTCAACAAAATTTCTTGCGACAAAGCAATTCCAACGAGAATTATTGAAATCATAGCAACGTAAAATTTTGCGGTTCTAAAGGAGTACGGTGCAACCTTTTTCAAGAATATCATACGAATTTTTCCATACTCCCGGTATGTTAGGCTAAGCCTTTCTTTCATTTTCGCATGATCTCGTAATTACACGAGTTTGATAACGAAGCATAAAGAAAAATCCATATCCCAAAATTTACGTATATTTTTCTAGTCTTGTAAGTTACAGTATTCTCCGTATCGAGACTTCATATTCAATTGAGTATTATCTTCTTCCAGTCAAGAGAGCAGAGAATCTATATATACAGTATTACAGTATTTTCATTACCATCGAGCTATAATAGATGGGAAGGCCCCTATTGGGCAACCTCTGATCAGATGGTAAGTTATATACCGATCCTACTATGGCCGAGCGCCTATGGGCGAACCCAGTTGGTCGAGATACAGAGCCTAGTATGACCGAGTGCCTATGAGCGAGCCTACTACAGCAGAGCAGATTATATATATATATACCGAATCTTATATGGCCGAACAGCTATTTTTACTTGCGGACAACTATTTTACTTACTATATTGAGAAAGTTGAGTCAGTATCAGCAGGTAAGCATATATTCAGATTATCAATTCAGTTTCAACTTTCTGTATATTGCCTTACATACTTGGTACATTATTTCGTACTGACGTCCCTTACTGGGGGCGCTGCATTTCTTGCGTGCAGGTTCAAACATACAGATGGGTAGACCTCCTCAGTAAGTGTTGCCCGAGTTCAACTTTATCTGTAAGCTCCCCGTCCTTCGAAGTTGTCGGGTCTAGAAGTTTTGTGTACATCTTGTGTATGTATGTAGATAGCTTATGGGTAGGTCGGGGCCCTGTTCTGATCACAGTACATCCATCAGTAGAGGCTTGTAGACATATCTTGTCAGTTAGTGCAGTATGTTGGGCTTGTAGGCCATGTACGTATGTTTTGTTGGCATGTCAGTTATAGTAGTTATGACGGTCTTGCCGGCCCAACTTTATGTTGACATTTAGTCAGCGTTAGTTTCTATTCAGTTTTATATTTTACTTCGCAAATTATCTTGCAATGTGGCCCCTGGCCAAAGTATGACATTATATGTCCAGAATTCCTGAGTCGCAAGTTGGTACGCAAGGATAGATGAGGCACCGGGTGCCGGTATCGCCCCCAGGCTCGGGGCGTGACAAAATAAAAGAAGATTTAAAGTAAAGCACACACTAAATAGTAATTTCAAAACTGTATTACCCGACAACGATGCCAAAAATTGATACGCTCTAATCACTTAAATAAATAGTGTAAGGCGGTCGGCGTCAAATATAATAACCCAGCAGGGTTGGGGTCAAATCCCACAGGGATTAGGTGTGAAAAGGTTACATGAATAGTGTGAAACTTGACTTGAGTCGTAATTCTATTCCTTTAGCTTAAAAAGAGAATGATGCAATTGTGAAGTAACCAGATAACTATTTTGTTGTGAGAATGTAATTAATTTAATTAAGGAAATCAATGTTGTGTACCTATCAATGAAATGTAATGCGATGGTATGAATATGATATATTTCTAATGGAAGGTCCTTTAATATGCAAATGGTTTCTAAATGACTACCAAATATTTTCCAATAGTCGGGTAGTATTTTTCTCTTTATGATTTTCCCAAATATAAAAGAGTTGCAAGAATAATCAATTTATTCCATGTAGAACCCGCTTATTCCTAAGTGATTCTATTAAACAAGGTTTAAAGCCTCGGTTTCTGATATTCAATTCTACCAAACCTTAACCCACTTTTCCAAGTAAAGATATAGTACAATAAAATTAGTCAATGTTTGCGACCACCACAATAAATGAAGCATAAGAAATCAATAAATATCAATCAACCACTATATATATATATATATTCAATGTTAAACACCCATTAACATTACACCCATTTAGGATCCACAACCTTAGTATTTAAAACTAACTTGTCATACTAGAACGCAAGAACAAAGCAATAAATAAAGTCATAAATCTTACAAAGATACAAGATTCTATCTTCAAAAGCTTAAAAAATAATGGTGTATTCAATGTTGTCAATGTAGCGCCTCTTTTTCAGACAAGATGTCCCACAAAAACCCTAGTAAATCTATTTATAATGGATCAAAAGCCGGGGTCAAAGTTGGACAAAAATGCCCCTGCAGAACCCATTTGCGACCGTAGAACGGTCGCAGACCAAGTATGCGGTCCCCATATTTGCAAGGGTCGTCGCATAATAACACGCTCAGTTGCCCAATTCTCCATCGCATTTCCATTATGCGGTCAGCATAGTGATTATGCTACTGTAGACTTCATCGCAAAGTGTTCAAGCAAAATCTCTAGTTGCGATTGTGCGGTCATTATGCGGTTCGCAGAAGCGTTGTGCGACCGCATAATGGACCACATATTCTTCCCTTCAATAGCTGAAAAACCTGCTTCAGTCCGCGGTAGGTTTTCGATCCGCATATCACTTCTGCGATCGCAAACTTGCCACATTTATGCCCTTTTATGGGTTTTTGACTTCTTTTTCATGTTATCGGTTCTTCAAATCCCGTACACTACAAAACACTAAACTTCATAAGAAAGTTTTAAAATGTTTTAAAAACGAGCTAAAGTCTATGTAATTAATATCAAAAGTGCCGAAATAATACGGCACATCTACCAACCATAAGATTATGCCTTCACATGAGAAGTGGTTTTACGATTCCAACAAAGTTGCCGGCAACACGATTTAATTTCTTCTGCCAGATAGATGCTGTTGATTAGATGAAAACTTGACTACATCCGGATGAAATTGAGGAAACCGAGTGATTAACTCTAAATGTAAGTATAATGATAGTGATGGAATGAGCGGCTAAGTAGTAAGAGAGTAAGTTACATGAAATAACCCTTGAGAGTTATAAAAATGAGGTCTCACTCATGCTAGTAATATTGATGAGCTTGATTCATTAAGATTGAGTGTGTTAGTTATGAATGCATCAGCACCCCGTCCATGTAAAGTAATTCAGTGGTTTCCTAGAAGGAAGATCCCTCTGAAGCGATTCAAAAGACAATTCCTAATCTATGAACAATTACAAAGAGTTGCGGGAGACAAAGAGAATACAGTTTGATTTCAACGAAAGAAAGGGATCTGCAAATATGAAAGGTTATCATTTGATCTAAGGGGGAGATATTACGATAGAGTACTGAGGAAGAATCATGTATTCTTTTATCAATAAGATTGTGGCGGGGGTTCAGAATTTATGATGTTATGTTCTCTCAGGCTCCTCAAATTATCATGGGTTTAGAAGAATATGTGGGTACAATGGTAGGAAGAAGAATGTAACAACCTTTTTGATGTGCAAATTGTCAGCAAGTCCAGTTAGATGTAATATATCCGGAGAAATAGGCCGAGAGATAAGACCTCGATTCAAAAAGGGGAACAAAAATGATAATGTGGGAGTAGCTTAAAGATAAGTAAAGATAGCCCAGAGTTGCCTAAAGTCTCAATAGGATGCATGACATATGTATATGGAGTTCAATATAAATAATAGAATCTTTTTGAGAATGATGTCTATGAAGAGTGTTATGAGAGTTACGAATGATGTTTGAAACAATGTTATACAAGAATCAAAAGATATTATGAGATGCCAGGTATCCGTATCTACGTTCAAAGTGAGTAAGACAAAAGTCGGGGAAACGTTAAGTTTCACTTCCAAAAGCGATTCGTTTTGTTACCCCATGTTACTTATGTCAAATGTACCCTACTCAAATTCGACGTAATCGTGTCACGCCTATGCTCGAGATTTATGCTTTGTATTCATGATCCAAGGGTCATAATTCTAGTCATATACTACATGATCCATGCCTATGTCCTATCTTTCTTATGTTTTACACATCGAGGGATGCTTACATCCAAAGTTAGAGTTGTATTCTTATTTCATGTATCTATTTTGGTTATGTAATAACATCTGTGTTCCAGTCTCTAAATTGTTTTTCCAAGTATGATGAAGATATTGAAAAGAGAACTAAAAGGGCAAGAAAGTTGAAGGTAAGTTACTTTTTAATTCGTATGGCCAAGAGGATCCACGTCATGTTTATTGCTCGTTTTCAGTATGTTACGTGTTGTAATGACATTATGAGGCTCCTATATATGTTTTTGGTTAGCTGATGGGATTTTGGATAGTGTTATTTACAAAGGAAACTCAGTCAAAATTTCTAGAAACCCCCAAATTTAGACTTTTCTTGAGTTACAACTCTCATTCGAATGACGAATGTTTTCAAAGGGGTAGATAATATAGTACCTCTTATCTTTGAATTAGGAACTGAACCTTCCAATATGAGTTATATTTACCCGGATCTCGCAACGAATAAGTATGTGTTCAAGTATACAGATCAAGAGCTTAGTGTATAAAAGGATAAAGTCCCAAAATGATTCGAGGCTTTAAAGTGCGACAATGATAATTGAAAATAATGTTAGTAGTAATGTCCAAGGGAGGTCTATGGACTTGTACTATATCATAATG